>NW_027105298.1:788812-790420 GCF_000696795.3 Halyomorpha halys
ATGGTAAATGCAGATATTTCAGTTTCATAAATATATATAATTATTCCAAAACTAATTAATATAGTGTAAGTGATGTTAATTCTATTGGTACCAATCCAGCTTGGTAACGTTTCCGAATTGAAAATATTTTCTCTACTACTAACTTTTGATAATATTTAGATTATTACTGAATATTATTCTATTGTGATTTAATTAGTTATTTATTATATTCTTAACTAATCAACCAAGGATTCTTAAATCACCTAGGATCCAGCCATAAGATAGATTCACCTCAACCACTATTTGCCGACGAGGCAAATTGGCTGAAGCAATCGCCTCTTTATCCGAGATTAGAACCTTCATCCTGTCCAGCACATTCCAACCCAAGAGATTCTTAAGCAGGTTCGTCAGCTTACCTTCGGAAGTTAATTTCAACTGGTTAAAGTAATTCGTCCTGACCTCAATTACACGTCGCTCCCATCTTTGATAATTTCTGATTTTTTTTTCTGATTGACTCACTTTAACTAATCTTAGTAATTTTTTTTTGTAAATATCTAAGAAGGATTATATGAAATATTGCTTAAAATCTAGTATTTAAAAAAAGTGTCTGTATCGTCCTGTTTCAAAAGTCTATAACGTTCAACTGGATGAAGTTACATAATATTTGACAAACCTCTTTGGTTCATCATTAACGCTGGTTTTAAAAATGGCTACTAATATATTAGAAAAATATTTATTTATCTGGCCTAGACACATAGTTTTAAATAAAAATAAATTTTAGGATTGTCGCAGTCCATTATTTAATAAAGACTTTTGGAATACTTATATCTCTGTGAAAAGAATTTTTGAATTTTAAAAACGGATTATAATGTAATATGAAAAACACTATTTTCATTATAATGAAATATTTCGCTTCTCAAATTTTGTTTTCTTTATTAAAAGAGCTATGAAGTATTTGTAAGTTTTGAAAACCCTATAAATCTCTGTTATAATTAGTACAAGAGCCCAAGAGGAGATAAAATCAGTTATTTTACCCCGATTTTTGATTACGTTTATGAAAACTACATATAATAAATAGTCAAAAATGACAAGTCTGTCAAGTATAGTTTTGGAAATAAAAAGTGGTTGCTGTTTATAAAAATGTTAAACTTTTTTTGATTTACTGGAAGATTGCTGATTTACCGTGTGTATCAATGAATAGAATTTGGTTCGGGTGCGGTTAAATAAAACTCAAATAGTAAATTGGTGTACTATTTTTATAAAAATAATACATCAATTTACTATACAAATTATTATAAAAATAGTACACGAATTTACTATTTGAGTTTTACTTTACCGCACCCGGACCAAATTCCATTTATTGTTAAACTTTTTTTTTTTTATTCAGAGCTCCATATCGTTAAAACTTCCCACAACACTAACAAACCTAATAGAACATCATTTAAAGAAGAGTAGATTTACTAAAATATAATTCCTAATGTTGTTTACGTTAAGCAGCTTCCGAGATAAACTTTGGTAAAAGCAACAAACATAAAAATGTACTAAAGCATCAGTATTTAGTGAATGTATAGTGGGAAATCGATATTTCAGGGACCTTGAGACTTACATATGTCTATTAGCATTCAAATT
>NW_027105298.1:791326-797740 GCF_000696795.3 Halyomorpha halys
TGATATTTTTAAAATTTTAAAAAAAGTCATAAATTTCAAAATTTATTTGAAATCGAAAATTACATTTATTAGTCCCTGTCTGTTAAAGGCCTGGTTATGACAGTCTTGTGATATTTTAGGGGTAAATATAGATCTCTGAGAAAGATATTTCATATTTAATCAAAAATCTTATAAATTTCACACCTCATTATTGTCAAGAGTCAATGCAATTTGACATGGCAATTAGAACTGAATATACCGGGGCTGGAGTGAGGATATCGCATATCAGAAGTTGTGACTGAAAGTAATTGATACTCATTGGTATCATGTCGCAGTGTTACATTGCAAATAAACTTTAATATTGTAAGGATGTAAATTTAAGGAAAAATGTGATTTTTAAAACATACGTTTAAACTGCTAGTTTACTGTATTGTTGTTATAAAATATGTTACCTTGACCCATTAATGAAGGCAGGTAAGGTCATGTACCCACCGCGGTCCTAGGCTTGAATATTCAAGGCCTCGTGCGTGCGTGAGTTGGCGTTATGTTGCACATTCGCGTGTTGGTCAGGTGGTCAAGTTATGCGCTATTTATGATAATGTGCAGCCATGATAATGTTGAAAATTGTAGTGTTTGTTCTAATCTGCAATCTTGGTCTCGTTCCTGTTAAGCATAGACATGTAATCTTAACGTGTTGCGAATTATGTTTGCAACGAATAAAATTTGCTGTTTATTTTTTTTTTGTTGTTTTGTACTAGATTAATTAGGTTTTAGTCATTTTAAAAGATAATAAGTTGAAATTTAAAAAAAAATGCAGGAAAAATCATAACCATTATATATTAAAAAAATGATGAATATTATGCTGTAAATGGCTTTTATAATTTGGCATGACGAGGGTAAATATTGTTACTATAATTAAGCGCTTATTGAAACGAATGAACTTTAAAAATGGTCACGTTTCTAATTAAGAATATAATAGCTTTCCTCACAATTCCATTATATATTTTATGAGTTATTTGTTTCTTACTTACTCAACCATATTATCCAATTTATTAATAATAACTTTTTTTAAATACTATATTTTTTTTAATCGTATATTTTCTTGGATACATTTATGTTAGAAATTGCCCAATTTTTATGTTATTTATTTATTTATTTTTTTAAACTGAGGTCTTGTTGGATGTTTCATGAATTGTATTTCAAGTAATTTAGTGGGAACAATTAAAATGTTATCTGTACACTATTGTAAACTTATGGGAGAGATTGGGAGGAGGAGGGGGGTGTGAATAACTTTTAGATTTTACATATTTGTATAGGAGAAAATGGAGTTTCAAATCAAGAAATATTTCTCAAAATTTTCATTTTATACCTGTATTTAAGGAGATAAATGCACTCAGAAGCACAGATACACAAAATTGCTTCCTATATAGCAGGGCAAAACTTTTTTTTTTAATGCTATTTATTTTTAGTGTTTTAAACACTTAAATTCGAATTTCCATTAAAAACAAAAAGTTTCTTTCTTGGCCTACCTCGCAATGACAGTCGGTCTGAATTGTTACAATGCTGCTGTGGTTTCTGCAAAATATATTTAGTTTGAATCGGTCTTAAATTTTAGTTCGTAAATCATAAGAAACGCAATATGCTCAAGACGATGGCACTTAACTGCTTGAAGGTACAAACTATACAACCGTAAACAAATTAAAACCAATTTTTTAAAATAAAACTTGTAACTATTTTCCTATTTTTTCAAAATAAAGGCATAAAAGCTAAAAAAAAAAATAATATTGGTTAGAAGAGCAAAAATTTAGCTTTCTTACAGTTGTAGTTAAATTGAATAATATTACGAGGTGTTATGAATTCATTCCGTCAACGCTTGATGACAAAAAAATCCTCAAAAAGTCAGTAATTTATTGTTTTTGATTTATATGCAAATTTGTATTTAAGGGTTTCAAAAGACCCCAATAACAAATCCGACATGATTTTTCCTAAACCATTTTTTTTTGCTCTAATAAAAGCGAATTTTTGTTTTTGTAATTTTTCGTACTCTTGAACTGATTTAATAAAATCAACAATCGTTAGTTTTTATTCTACACAAAAAAAAAAATAATAATAAATAAATCGATTGGTACACCATCATAATAATCATTAAATACATGCAGAGTAAAGGTGGCAATCGTTAATATAAAAAAGAATTGATTACATAAGTTGTTTTTCTCAGCTCCTAGGCCGCTTTGGCAAGAACTCTTGGGCATTTGCCTTATATTTCCCGACTTGTGTCGCTAAAAAAATGTCGTTAAAATCCCTATTCCCACGTACGTAGTCCCTGTTTCCACCTACTTATCGTTGTTAGCTTAGGAACGAACAAACTTATCTAGAAACGGAAAACTTTCATAGAGATAACACTCTCAACAGACACTCCAGTAATATCGAAGTCATTTCTTTCTCTATTTTATTTTTGAATTTTTTTTTATATATACTTTAAATTATAGAAGATTGGCATTTTAACAAAATAACTTTTAAAATACATTATTATTCTTTTTTATGAATTTTAAATGATTCTGTTTTACCTCATCTTTTTTTTTTTTTAATTTTACGAAAGGGAATTAATACAATCTGCAACAAATTAAGATCGTGAAGTATTAGTGTTCAAATATCCTATGTACAGATATAGAATAATAATAAAAAAAATAACATAAAAAATATAGAAAGTATAAATGACAATAGCACTGATAGTTGTCCCTTCTAGGTTGAATATTTCAAGTCCCATCCCTGTTGCCCTGTAACAATTCAAAATGTCATTTTCCATACTGCCTGTGTCATTCATAAAAAATACCATGCCTTGCTATCTCACCTTTTCACCGGTTATTAAAAATTGATCTATGACTAAAACTTTTGTTTATCTCCATATTTTTTATCAGTTCTTCTTTTTTTATTTAGAATTTCGAATAAATAAATAATTAGATAACTATATTTATATTTAATCGCATTTTCTTTCAGTAAAGAAAATATTTCATTATGATTGTGAAAGGGAGGGGGTTTTCAACGTCGCAATTCCGAAAATAGTTGCTATCTAGACTCCCTCCGACCCAGTTTCAAGATGTCTTGTTTTTATCTGCAATCAATTAGAAAATTTCACGAACGGAAACCTTGTTAAAGCCGTTAATTAGAATGAGTTCGTATTGGAGCATTTAAAGTTAGACCGGGAACTGTAAACGATTTCAGTTACATATTTTAAAATATTCTTTTGTAACAAAATTATATATTATCTGAATTATGTAAATTACAACTAATTAATACATAAAAATATGGGTTGAATACATAATCATGGGTTGAATTATTTAACTATCTAATACGGTTTACTACACGAGTTTAGTTTTGATTGTAATTTGTATTAGTAATTGAATATTATCTTGTATAAGAGAAAAAAAATATATTCAATCATTAAACTCAAATATTACAAAAATTATTTTAACACAAAATATTAAAATCATGTTGAAATTGTTTCACACCTGTTAATTACTTATAAAATGGATTAAAATTCCGATGAATACCTTAACTAATTTAATTTAAGAATGAAACAATTTATAAATTGCTGTTAATCATGTACCTAAAATTATAATAAAAATCGAAAATATTATAACTCTTATTCCAAATAAAAAATTTTTAAAAAATATATACCTGTTTACAATACAATAGTTACACGATCCTTTTCTTATAAACTAACAACACTAATAGATTAACGATCCCATTGTACATAATATAATTATTTCAATTTTGTTTCTACGCCCTCTTCATGGCAACAGTACATATTTATAATATCTTCTTAATACTTAGATGTAAAATATCCTCGCAATAAATGTGTGTGTGTGTATGCAAAGGGTCTTCCACGAAGAAATATCAGTAATTGAGGGAGATATAGGTTACTGTAGTTTAGTTCACCAACTGCACCTTTCAACCACCATCCGTTGTTGATCTTAGCTTTCTTAAGAATAGCACGCTTTTATTATTACAATTCAAACTTATCTACTTTTACTGTTCAACATTAATCTAATCAAAAACAATTTTGAGAAAACAGAACCAATACGGGAAATAATCGGGACAAAAATATAATTTGAATGTACTTTTATTTTTGTTGATTAGATTAGATTTGTATTCAGGGCGATCAACATCTAGGTTATTACACACTTTTTACTTTATTTATCTTCTTGTCTTTGACATTTGATAGTTGAATGTAGACTATTTCCTTTTTACACAGGTCGATATTAGTGGATTATATTACAGTATAAAGTTTAGTTTCTTTCAGAAATTTTATTATTTTGTCTATGGATTCTTCTGAGTCTTCAAGGGCCAATTCTCTTGTACGAGTAATTTTATTATTTTCGAAGGCTTGACGAAATGATGAGCATTCTTCAATTATATGCTTTATCGATAATGGGGACTGACAGGTTTGGCGTATAGGTTGGTCCTCTTTTGTGATTAAGTGGAGGTGTGTTAATTTGGTATGTCCTATTCTTACTCTTGCAACAACCACTTTTTCACTTCTGTTTCCCCTTATGGCACTTGTCCACTTTTGTGTGTTTCTTTTAACATTTCTTAGTTTATTGGTGAGTGGTACGTCAACCCACATTGAATCCCAACTTTGTCGGATTCTTTTCCTTAAAAATGCCTTTAAGTCTTTCGGCTCGTAAATTTGGAGTGGTGGAACGTTTATTTTTATTTTGGTTGATACCTAAAGTTTTTCAACCTCCTAACTTTAATACCTTTTAGAAATAAAACTTGTTAGGGAAATTCGCAATATCATAAAAAAAACGAAGAATGGAATGCACCTATTTTAATTAAATCCCAAGATCGTGCCTCGAAAATTCATTATGTCAGATTTTTCTAGTTTCTGATATTATTTACTTTCACTTGATTCGTCTAACTGAGCGATATTTTCCGATTAATTGGACGCATACGATATTCAAAAGCTGTGTAATGTGCATTTATATATAATTTGTTTAACCACGATACCAAACCAGAAAAACGAAAAAAAAAATTAGTTTTAAGTGAATTTAACAACTTTCCTCTAGATTAGATTTCAACGTAGAATTCGAAATAGAAAACAAAATAAAATTTTTAGATGTACTTTTAAATAAAATCTCAAATGTGGTAATGGTGGTGAAACAAAATGGCGCCAAAACCCATCCACTGGATTATGCCAGCCAATGTCCAAAAATATTAAAAATCAACACCACTATATATTTAATAAACTAATTGAACAAACTAAAATTAACATCCTTTAAATACCTAAAAAGAGCATTCAATAAAGCCGTAGATCTCCTAGCAAATGGAGGAGATATACTGTTTTTACTACATTAACAACTACTTTTATAACATACAAATTAGTTTGTCAATTACTAAATCAAACACTAATAATGACATACCTAAACCGCAAGAAACCAAAAGCAAAGAAACTACAGAATTGCTTACATACAAATTTTTAAACTCTAAACTATAACAAAAACACAAAACTATTATTTAATTACATACAAGCCACACCCACTTAATCCAAACTTAACATCAATACGAAAGACAAAGACAAAATAGAGCTACAATCTCATATAGTGTATGAAATTTCCTAGGAGGATAATTGCGGGAAATCCTATACTGGAACTTCTGAACCGTATCTCAAAAGAGGGGTATATCAACACAAATATTGTTGTACCTCTATAACATACGGAGACCCAACAATCCTGACCAAATAGCTCACACCACAAATTTTAGACGTATAGGTCATAAATATGAATTTGATAATCAGGAAATCATACATGAAGAAAAAAAAACACCTTTAAGCGAATATTAAAAGAAACGATTACTAAAAAAAAAATAAAGAAAAAAAAATATATATAACCGAGCTATCAACAAAAAATCAGATGTACAAAATTTTAAATTCTTGTTACACCAGCCTAATAAACACATAATGAACATCACTAAATATAAAAAAATATAAAAAAAAATAATAATAGACTATGAAGAACTTTGATTTACCTTCCTCCATTTCACCCCTATTCACTTTTGACATAAATCATGAGTTAGTTGTATCACAGCGATTTAGAACATAATGCTTGACAATTTTAAGTAAGATTTTAATTGTAATAGTTATTAATTTTAAATTATACTATATATATGTTGTTGTTTCTTTAAATTAGTTGAAAAAATTCTTTGTTCTAAAAAACAGTTTTTTTTCAATGACTACGTACACAATAAAGTTGCGGAACTTCGCCTCAATATAGTTTTTTGATTGACTGATCCTCAAGATCCACAAAAATATATATTCATATATACATGACTTCTAACTCCAAGAACCCGGGTTCGAATATGGCTGTAGCAGATAATGGTTATTTGTTTAATGTATCCGTTTAGTCAGCTCTGTGGGTTCGGGAGACCTCCGTGGTC
>NW_027105298.1:797840-803052 GCF_000696795.3 Halyomorpha halys
TTATCCAGGGCCATATATTTCCATATATATCTCCTATATTTAGTTATGAATAACGAATATTAAATAAAAAATTTAAAAGTAAGGCAAAAACAATCGTATATGATTAATTTTGCTGACAGTGAGATTACTTTGAAGCTCACTTTCCCAAGGTTGTTAGTGCAGACAAACCTGTTTGTGTTGTATGTGTTCATTATCCCAAAGGTCTCAGTGACACAAATTAGTGTCAGTGGTCGGATTAAAACGACATCCACCACTAGTCTCGTCCTACTCTCCGCTACCTTGATTACATCTTAGTGTATCTAAGATTACTTGTAGGTAGTTTTAGGTTAATTGCTTCTCCACTTATTATTTAATATGCTCAACAGTTTTTGTGATGATTAGCCCGAATTTAGGGAAAAGTCAATATATATCTGTATATAATAATAAACCTATATCTAATATAAAAAATAAATATGCATACATAAAAATTGATGGAAGTTTCAGAAGCTATAAATTTTTTTTTTGAGTTCTTACTAAAAAGAAAAAATGACACGTTATTTTCCTCTAGGAAAATTTTTTAATTTTATCTAGACTATGCATATCACACCGTAAATATCACTGAAAAATAAATATTTACTTACACCCCTCTGAACTTTATTTTTTCGAAAAAGATCGAAAATGTTTGCTCAATTTTTATTCGAAGCTGGATATCCATGAACCTACCTACACAACTAAAAAACAAAACAAACTCTATATCATATTATTTAAAGTAGATATATATATTTTTTAAATACGACTCTAAGAGCTCTTTGCGCCGTTAAATAATTCTCCAGATTTTTTGTTTTTATAAATCAATATTTTTCTCCAAATAACAAAAAAATAATGTGATTACACTGTATTATATTCTATCTTTTATTGGTTTACTGACTAAGCCTAATATATGCCCTGAGATATATTTTTTCCTTAACCAAACATTTTGTTTTCTGAATAACGAGACATTTTATAAATTAAATTTGGAGAATATCATAGAAACTACATCTGTTACTCCTACTACTACTTCTCAATGGAGAGATAATAGTAATCAGTACATCGTACTTTTCATGATATTCGCAGTATTGATTTTTCATTATTTGGAAATATGTTGCTTTTTGGGAAATATATATCTCGAAAACTGTTGAACACAATAAACTCTATTTCAACTTACAAATTAGAATATTTACTGTTCTTTTATATTCTATTAAGTTTTTAATGATATGGAGTTCCAAATTAAAAATTTTTTTATTGTAACATTACGAAACAACCGCTATTTATAATTGGCCGAGTCATCAATTATGCCTATTAACTATATATAAATAATTTTCATTAGATTAATCGAAAATTAGGACGAAATAACTTGTTTTTTCCCTGGCTTCTTAGCTATAAACAGTATAAGGATAGTATTATTGGAATACTATGTGGTCAATACTGTGGTCCTTTTATCTGAGTTATCTCTTATTAGTATAAATGAGTTAGGTAGGTACTCATTTAATTGTTGATTGAATTATATCCTGGAAAAAACTAAATCTTTTTTGAAACTAGTTTATGGATTGAGTGGATTGGAAGGGGGCAGTGGTAGCAGCGTGGCAACGCGCCAGTCTACCACCAACCCAAAGGTTGTCAGATCTAGTCCCGGTCCCACCCGGTTTTTGTTCAAGCATGAAATAATAAAAAACTCACTCACATTCTCCCCCAGGCATTTGTGAGGCCCGTTAGCCCATGGGTGGTACTCACAAAAAATAGGCGTGGGAGTGACGAACCCACCCTACGAAAAAACCACGTCAAGAAAGAAATGTATAAAGATGTATTAGGAGATCCATCGCGCGAGGACTTGGATCTCCATGGTTTGTCGCCCATAAAATAATAATAACAATTATGGATTCATGTTAGTTGCCGATTTCTGAATAACCATTTTTTGTTCTAATGAGAGTACCAGAACGAGAATTCCGGTTTTATTAAATGTATACAATAATTTATGCTAGTTAATTATTGAATCATTGGCTACGTTTGATTATTATTTTTTATTTAAGTATTTTTGCCAAATTTAAATTATTTGGACAGGTATATTAGTTCTTTACAAAATTATTGAATCAGCCGCACCGTAAGTAGATTTTACTAAAATATCTAAGTGTGAATCACTGCCGTTTAAAACGGATGTTGTTTAATGTTTTACATAATTAATTTGGTTTAGATGCAATTATTTAAATAATTATGATACTAACGGAAACATTAAATGAAGTAAACATTAAGCAATTGCAACCGACTACCCATTGCGGATAGCCAATAATCTCATATCCCATAATGAGATTAGACCTCACATTACCAATCTCAATCTCATCATCCAAAGTGGTTTGCTACAAACAATCCATATAGTATTCTAGTAGTGTCACCTATCGTGTGGCTAATGATGTATGTTAGCACATACAATTGCGCCGAAAACAACAATTATAAATATAGAAAAAAAATGTTAAACGTAATATATTTTCCTCAGTTATTTTAACAATACATATATTTTATGTAGATTATTAGCTACACACTAAGCTGGTTTGTTTTGGTCTACTGGGGTCTGGGGTTCTTTAAATCGCCCGTTATTTAATATTACTATCAACCCTTTCAAATTTTTACTCAAGTTTTACATATAATAAAACAATTAAAATTAATTTTTTATTATAATCAAATATATATCTGTATTTAGTTATATAACATTCTGTTTCTCTTCAAGACATATAAAGATATACATTCACACCATATTTACGAAAATATAAATAAATAAAATAAAAATCAAATTGAACTTAAAGTTAAATTAAGTATAATAAACATATACCTTCCTACGAAATATAATTAACATCAGTCTCTGAAACTCCGAATCAGACTCGTTCCCCCTCCCTTATTTAGGAGAAAACGTAAAAGAGACGGTCCCGGCGCTCTTCTCACAACCAAGACACAGTTATAGGAAAACGGAGTCTTAGTAAAGAGGCTAACTGCAAACATTCAGGAATTGAATGGATATGTGAAGGCGGATAAAGCTTTTGCAAAATAATCGGGTAATGTATCTTATGAAATTTGGTGACTTTGGATCGAAAAAGTTTTGAAAAAAATAGAATATTACAGTCCTGAAGCCAAGATCAAAAAAGGTTACTCATTTTAGAATTAAGTTTAAATGTAACTTATCAATTAGTACAAGAGCCCAAGAGGAGAAAAAAGGCAGTTATTTCACCCCATTTTTTTTATTATTTTAATGAAAATTATGTATAATTACTAGTCAAAATTGATGGGTCTGCCAAGTATACGTAGGGGGAATAAAAAATTACAGCTGTTTCAAAACATCAATAATAATTATTTTTTTATTCGGAGCTCTATATCTTTAAAACTACCAACACTAATAGAAAATCTAAGAGAACATCATTGAAAGTAGAGTAAATTTGCTAAAATGTAAGCCCTAATAGAGCTATTTACGTTCAATAATTCTCGAAATATAGCTTTTTAAAAAGTAACATTTCATAAAAATGTTGTACAGAACGTACTTGGTAATAGTAGTTAGTGAATTAATGTTGAAAAATCTATATCTCAAAAACCATTTGACGTACAGATTAAGCTTAAAATCCATTAAATTCGTAATGTACTATAAAGTATATGACCTTTATCTTCGTAGGAGTAGTATTTTTCATGATATGTGCTAAAATAAATTGATTTCTACTTGTTCGGTCAACTTTTTATATGCCAAATTTATGTTCATGTCCGAATATCATAAAAACGAATGACGAAGATACGTGTCATAAACTACTTTATAGTAAGTTAAATTTATTTTATTTTGAGTTCTAGCAGACATATGTACGTTCCATAGATGTATTATTTCAAATATCAAACATTTTATTCCAACAAACAGAAATTAACATTTTTTGAATATATTTTGTCAAATATCATAAAATCTTCTACTCCTACAAAGATAAACTTTAAAAACTATTTTATAATAAATTTAACTAGCTTTAATTTATGTGCTGGCAGACATCTGTACGTCTTATGGTTTTTGAAATAGAGTTTTTCATAAATGAAACTTAGTGTCTGAACAATTACAAATCAATTTATTGTAGCAAATATTATGAAAAATACTATTCCTACGAAGAAAAAGATTATAAACTACTTTTTAGTACATTGAACTGGCTTTTATTTGAATATTTAAAGACATCTATACGTCACATAGTTCCTGAGAAATTGATTTCTCAATATAAATTAACTAACGATAAATCTTTCAGTATATTTTTAAGAAATGTTGCTTTTTAAAAAAGTATATCTCGAGAACTATTGGACGTAAATAGCTCTATTAGGGCTAATATTTCAGCAAATTTACTCTTCTTTAAACAATGCTCTCTCTTATTTTCTAGTGTTGTTGCTAGTTTTTAAGATATATAGTTCGGAATGACAAAATTAATGTTTTTTAAGGTTTTGAAACAGTCGCCATTTTATATTCCCCCTATCTATACTTGGCAGACTCATCAATTTTCACTAGTAATTATATATACTTTTCATTATAGCAATCAAAAATTGGGGTGAAATGACTGTTTTTTTTTCTTCCCGGCTCTTGTACTAAATGTACATGTTATTCCAAGTAACAAGAAAGTTTTCCATAATTATATAGCCGTTGCTTTAAAACATTATGACAAATTAATTTTTTGTAAAATTTAACTATTTTCTAAAAACAACTTCCAGTTATTTTCTGTTAGAAAATATTCTATATTTTCATAGAATATTCACAGTACAGTAAATGATCTTGACTAGTAGGTATAAAACAGCAATGCTATTGTTGGAAGTTCATTTTATTCTACAATGACATAAAATTTTCTTTCATTTTTTATTCAGTATTAAATACCCTCAGAGCTTATCCGCCTCCCCTTTCTACACTAACAAAATAATTATTAGTATACTTTTTTAGTACAGAAAATTTGGGCACTTATTGAGCTCTTTATGACTAACAGTTCTTCAAATATAGTTTTCCAAAAACCAATATTTTTTTTAATTAGACACCAATATTTTTTGACAATAGTGATTTATTTATTGATAAATACCACAATTTTCCACAATGAAAAAATACACAATACGTAGTAGTTATAAATGATCACATTCGTACCAAAATTATAAAAAATACACATTAAGTAGTAGTTATAAATGATTCATTCCAAAATTATAAAAATAATAATAA
>NW_027105298.1:803102-804333 GCF_000696795.3 Halyomorpha halys
CAGTATTCCGAATAGACCGCGTTCCGGACACATATAGTGGAAATTTGTGAGGTGAACGGAATTTCCATAAATTAACAGATAATTTCAAATTTTTAAATCTTTCAATGCGATTATCCTAAATTTCCAAAAGGTAGAATAACATTGAAGAGAAAAAGTAAATTATAGTTAGGATAACTAAAGTAGCAGCAAACCCAGTATAAAAATGTGTGACCATTAATAAATCAGTGAAGAAGTGGTGGACTGAAAAGAATATTGCAGCTCTCCGCGACCTAAGAAGACGGTAACAAAAACATGACGGGAAGACATGGGCTATTCGTCTCCTGCGTATCCGTTGTCCAATATAGAACAGTCCTGTCATGTCTGAGGGAGACCGCTGGGGCTAGCAGATCAATTCATTATTGTAAAATTCTTCTCTATCCCTGCTTTTTCTTCTTTCAATCTCATTTTGTCGTCGGAATTATCGATTTTTGGGGATAACTTTATTCTGACATGAAGTGGTGTAATCCAATTTCATTAATTTATCAGAGAATCATCTTTAAGAATCTTTCTTCACATATTTTATTTTTACTTAATATATTCATCTCTAGAAATTTATATCTCACCACTGTATTATAAAAATATTCTGAAAAAGTTTAAAATCGGTAAAAGATATTGCATTATCGTAATTAGTCTTTGATTAAGTAGGTCTAAAAATTTCATATTTTAAGGTTTTATTTTTTATTTATTCTTATTATTATAAATACGTTAGCTAAATAGTAAATACTAACCAATAAATTTTGAATAGATTTTTCTGTGTTAAAAGGTGAATCTCTTTATTTTTACAATTTTGAGAAAAGAATCGAATTATATCATAAACACTTTTTTTAAAGATTTGAACCAAATACTGACTTCGTAACTAATAGTCCATGCCGAATCAGAGATCATATGAGAACCCATGCTTTTCGTCCACGATTTTAATCCCATTTAAACCTTAATAGAACTTACGGCAATTATTGATTTTGATTGACAAGGTTTTCGCGACAAATCTGAATTTGTGTTTCGAAATCATAGTCAAAACTTTGGAGATTTCCAGACAACTCCTAATTTAAATTAGGTAAATACATTTTTAAGACCATTTATACTAAAAGAAAGAACAGAATATACAATTGTGTATATATATAGAACATTATTGACCTCTATCCAGCTCTATACAGCTGACATCCCAACAACTCCTAACACTATCCTTATCACG
>NW_027105298.1:805235-813988 GCF_000696795.3 Halyomorpha halys
TGACTCTCATCAGACCATGCAGGGCTTGAGGGCTTGTTTCCCACAAAAACCTTCACTCCCTTGAGCGCCTTCCTGTACTCTGTCTAAACGATCCCGCTCCGTGAGCCCCACTTGTTCCATATCATCCCTAACTTGCTTGAAATATCCTATTGAATTTTTGTGACAGTGGATTCGTTGAAAAATTCTATGGTTTAGTCTTAAAGGTTTTATCCTCATCATGTGTCCATAGAATCTCAGCCTTCCCATCCTTTTTTATACTAATAGAGTTTTTATTTTATTTAAAAGCTAATAGTTGTATCAGCCCCGTTTTGCAAATTCTTGTCCCCTAAATGTATTTAACACTCGAGAAGCCTTTGTCGAAAGTACAAGTATAGTTATGTCACGACAGACGTACCTATACAGAAAGAAATGTATTTAATTATTATATGATGTTAATGCTGTTCTTATACTTATATGAAGCATGACCGGCCTTATTGTGTCTTCCTAATTTCTCCTGATATTTTTATCTTTTTTCTTTCCTAGTATCTTTCACCGTTCCGAATATTTTATGGAATGGTTTATTTTCTAAAATACTTGAAATATTGTTAATCTTATGATTAAATTCTTGTTACATTGATAACTATTAGTATAAGTAACTGTAGAAGTTATAGATAAATAGGTTAATGACCTATGAACGCTTTATAGAGAAATATTTTTTCCAAAACGACCACTTTTTACGGAATTCCTTTTCTAATACATGAGATACCTAAAAATTAAGCTATCGGGTTTACGTTTTAAGTCGTAATAGCAGTTAAACTAACATAAATTAAACTCCTTAATCACTTATGTTTCACGGATAAGTGATTAAGGAGTATTAAAAATAGTTCTATAACGTCTTATTCATCAGTAATTTACCTTACGAAAAATTTGTCTCTACCAAGGAGACCAAGAGAGCCCCATAGGGACGAGATGAGAAAAGGAGGAATAGCAAACATCACTCTCAAGTCTCATAAGATCCGAGCTTGATGAAAGCGGTCTCTTTATTAGTAGGTTTTCCTGAACCCTTCTTCTTCAACATAATTAATTTAAAAAGTGTTAAGGTGGGTGGTAATGTTATTTCATTTTCATTTGAAGTTTAAATTTAAAATGTTTTTTCTATCAGTTCATATTATATATGAATATATATGCTAAATTTATACAATAAAATAAAATTGGAAAATCAGCATGTAACTCTACATTTAGGAAGAGTCAGGTTAAATACTTTCTTAATACATCCTGTTTCTTGAACAATAGTTGTACAAGGAGCTGATTTACTGAATATCGTTCTAAATCGTAGTATTTTTCCCTGAGTACCCACCTTATAGAGGCCGCGCAGAGCCAAAGAGGGCTTCCAAACCCACAAGATTGACTCACGGGTGATTAAACGGAATACTCATTATCTGACAGCTAGATTCAAACCCAATCCCGGGATTTAGGAGCATGACACCTTACTCACTGAACTATCCCGCCCTCAAACTTTTAATCGGAAAACATAAGAAAGATTAAAAAAAAATATTTTTTTTTTTTTATATATCTAGAACTGATTATGAGTATAACAAAAGTTTAATATTATTGATGTAATTTAATATTGTTAATGTAATTGAATAAATAACTTTTGTATTGAAAATTCTTGCAACCTATCATAATATAATACTTACATATGATTGCATACACATACAATAGATTATTCTGAAATACATAATTATTCTTTTGAAAAACACTTAGTCCTTTTATATTGTTTTTAACAATATAGATTAAGTAAAAAAATGTTTTTTTAATGTGACCAGTAATTAAAAAATAAACTTCGGATAAATTCAAGAACGTTATGTATAATCTATTTAGGAGTGACGATTCCTGTTTACTTTTAATTTCATATTATTTTTTAAATAGTTTAACCATGGGAAGAAAATACCTTCCTTTGGAGAGAAACAGAAGAGATAATTGTTAGTTGTGCAATGGAAATAGGACGTGGAGTTGGAGGAAACTGCTCCCAAAGGATCCCTATCCTTACGCACAACAGAACATTTGATCATATTGGAAACATATGGTGAGGTGCGAGCATCACTTTATCTTAATACTGTGGAAAGCGATTCCGAACAATAAATTTTTCTATTGCTATATTTGTATTTTAGGGTTTCTCGAGATGCGGTAACAAATATCAACTTTGTTTCTACCTAATAATACCTCTAATAATACAACGGTAAAACTAATCTCCAACACGAGTCCACTAATGTGCACAAAACGTAAGGACGTAAGTAGGTTAGTAAGTGAAAACTGTGTGATACGAGCACTGCATTATATTTTTCGTATTACTATTTTGTTAGAATAAAGGTGTATCTATAAGAGAAGTGTTTATAATTGTACAAAACACTGTCTTATGTACATTTTTATTTAGAAACAATAATATTTCTTTATGGAATAAAATCAAAGGAGATTTGTATTTACAGTATACACTTAATTATTAATTTTTAATATTTATTTATTTATAAAAGTAATATGTTATCTTTTGCTGAAATAATGCTTTTAATATTTATTCATAGCTGAGAAAAAAATAAAGTAAACCTAATCCAATTTTTTTTTACTTATACTTAAGAAAATAGATTTTCTATGTGTTGATTTGGAATTTAAAGTAAATACAAAAGTATAACATGCTCTGTTTGTTAAATGTTCAATAAAAACCAAGAAGTTTGCGTCACGACCGATCTTATGGATTTGGCATGGAACCTTCGGATTCAGCAAGCTATTATTATTTTTATCATTAAATGTTTTATAAGGTTTTGGTTTATTGAAACATAATAATATTTACTATAAATTTATTTATGTAACGTTTAAACTGTTGTCTTCCCACATTGGTTGTCAGATTAAAAAGACATTTGAATATTTCAGTTACAAAGTATTTGTAGTTTTTCTACCTCCCCCGTTTTCATTTCTGGGGACCACGATCCAGATCCTTATTTATCCTTTTACCCTCCTCCCTTAAGTTTCCAATTTATTTTCTGGCATTGAATTTCTCAGCATTCATAATTTCTCGGGATTGTACTAATCAAAGCTAAAAGCCCCATTGATTGCTTTTTTTTATTAATACTCGTGCTCAATGAATTTCCTTCGCTCCAGTTCTACTTCTGTTTACTTCCAGAAAGGGTTTTCGGCTTTTCCTATCTAGTTCAG
Source organism: Halyomorpha halys (assembly GCF_000696795.3). NCBI lineage: Eukaryota > Metazoa > Arthropoda > Insecta > Hemiptera > Pentatomidae > Halyomorpha > Halyomorpha halys. Next base: position 808,422 of record NW_027105298.1, read on the forward strand.
AGATGCTTAACCCATTTCATGCGTCACACAAAGTAGGACGTAGAAAAATATGAAAAGGCATGCTTCTTGCCTCAAAGTTTTTAAATTTTTAAAATCATTCTTTCTAGCAATCAGATGTTGTTATCAATTAATATTTTAACACCAATTTAGGTAAAATCTCTTGTTAATTAAATAGACTGCTAAATAGACTGTCACAGCTTTCTGTAGATAACAAACTATAAATTTACAATAAAATACTATAACTTGACTGGACTTATGGTCTAGAACAGCGCAGGACAGCGTAAAACTCTGACATCAAACTCATTCAATTGTTTTAGTCCAAAACTCCAAATGACCTTAATATAATTTTTTTTCCTCGATCCCTCTAAAATAGGAAACAAAATATGAATTAGTAAATTGCATTAGGTATTTGTTACATAAATCAGATGAGTTACAACCCTTTTCTACCGTTGGTACTTAAATTTCTGTTTTTCTAACCTCCTGAAAAAATAAGAACAAGCAAATTATAATATACAGATAAAATGTACATATGTTGGCAAATTATAACATCTTGTTTTGCCAGTATGGTATTATATGATAGGTTGCCGGGTCCACTGAAGGCGGTGTCATCGATGATGGCCTGTGTTTGGCTGTAGCTCAATAGGAATAGGGTATGCCTTTAAGTACACAATTTGGTACTGAAAGGCATACAGTGAGATACTTAGCTGAGGTTTGATGAGTCCATTCTATGAGAATTCTACTAAAATATTTGGAGGTGAGTGGCCTCCGTGTAATTAGTATTTAAAGACAAAAGATAATTGGTAACCGATACTAATAGTTAGGAGTCGAAAAATAGTAGGGGAAGGACATGGGGTGCAAGAGAAGATATAAACTGCTTTTTTCCTTGGGTGAGGTTTATGGGGTTTTTGAGGTCCATCCTGCTCTACCACCTCGCAGGAAGGGGGAATGGGGTGATTGAACGGAATAGTTGATTGAAGGAAGCATGGATATTGTCAAAGAACTTTATGTGTCTCCGTGTGATGTGTTGTTGTACTGTGTCTAGTTGTAGCTGTTTGTCATATGCAGAAATGAGTTGTACCCACTGCTGCGAATACCCGTATTGTCTAATAGGCAGGGTAGGGTGATAAATAATAAATGTTTCTAGTTGTAGTTTGTTATGGATGTACCTCATTTTGCGTCTCTCTAGTGATGTTCCTCAGCAAATCTTCTGTAGTATGTTGTTCTGGTAATGTTGTAGTGATTACAGGGCTGTTGGGAATAGTAAATGTATTAGAGGTGTTGTGTGTTGTAGTGATGGTCTTAGTATTGGCTTGTATATAAGTAGTTTGAGTCTGAGTGACAACCCTGATGTATAGATAAAGTGTTTGAGCTAATATAATGTTAACTTGATGATGTATTCTGTTTTGTATGTTTGCGGTGAGTGAGAGGCGAGATTCCATTTACAGGCCATGATGTGTGAGGTATATGAGATATCTCTCGGTGTGAATTGTCTGTTCGTTAATTTTCGGTGTTCTGTTGGTGGGAGTTTTCTTGTATGAGAAAGTGATTACGTCTTGTGTGGGTTGATGTGTATGTTTATATCTCGTAGTTTGTTAGTGATAAGTTGGGCTGATGTTGTAGCCTGCTCCATGGCTTTGTCTACATTCATGCAGAGTATATGTCTATGGCATCAGCTTATACAAATATTTGTACTCCATCAATTTATATCCCGACTATGTGGGTAGGGTAGATATTAAATAATAGTGGTGCAAGGACCGAACTCTGGGGGACGCCACAAATGACGGGCTTAGGGATGGAGATTTCAGTTTCGGACTGATATGGTCCGGTCACTGATATAAGATCTAACGATATTGACCAGTTAGTCCGGGAATTTTGAAGCCTGAGTTGTTGAATGAGTGTCTAGTGGGATACAGAGTCAAATGCCTGTGTACAATCCTGTGAAACGATTATTGTGGCAAGGTTCCTGTTTGCAGGAATGGTAGTAACTCACACCACGAGAAATCCCGGTTTGTTTAGGGAGATGACGTCATGTGTTTCACTGTGTTTGCGTATGTGGATAAGGAATAGATTCTCATATATTTTTGAGATGGTTGAGGAGACTGATGGGCCGGTAGTCAACCGGGATCGCTCCTCGTTTTCTAGGCTTAAGGAGTGGAACGACGGTAGCACGTTTCCACTCCGCTGGGAAGTATGCCTTAGTGTCCTATTTGTCTTAAACCTTATAAAATCTCAATTCACCTCATTCCATAAGAAACTCACTGAGAGACATTCCTGTAGTTTGAATCGGAAGTGGCCCAGAGACCTTTCTTAAACAGTAAATATAGGAGTTCTGGCAATAATCATATTCTCCACTCAAGTCCTGAGTGTCTACGGCTAGTGCCCTCTCTCAGCTTATTCTGGCTTCAATTGCCAGTGACACCGTTAAGAGAGAGGACTAGAATCTTCAAGAGTCCAGATTTTCCTTCATAAGTAGATGGTCATGGTGGGCTTGGAGTACCTCAGGCCTAGGGTAAATATTTTAAGTATAAATGAATATGTTTGAGATGTTATTTCACTTTAACTTTAATATTATTATTATTTTATTTGAGTTCTATCAATGAGTAGATTCTCCACATGTTTGTATTATGTCATTTTATCACTAACAGCAAATTTACTTATTCTATATATTTTTATACAATTCTAAATAACAATAAATAAATTATTAAAAAAAAGTCATATAATTATAAAAAAAAGTAGACAGTTAGACGATTGCTAAAACAAAAGTTTATTAGAAATCATATGTTACAGAGCTACAACAGAAGTAGAGTAAAATACATCAAAGTAGAAATACTTACTTATCTACCATACTTACCTAAAACAATAGCATTGAATAAAAGGCCATTTCAACAGTTTTAATGATTTTAACATTATACTATTATAAGTAATTAAAAGTATATTTTCAAAGTTATAATTATAAACAAAAGCTATCTCTTGAAAGAACAAACAAACACTCATTATAATCTTCTGATGATAGTTCACATATGATCCGCTAGGAGTGCTTGAATGTAGGAGCTAAATTATACCTAATTTGTGAATATAATTTATGTATATCTTTAAATATGGAATGTAAGTTTTCTATCAGCTCTGTCACTAACTTCAAATGTATTTGACATAATTTAATAACATGCAATAAAATGAGTTATTCGAAAAAAAAGAAAGCATATATTCAATAATTTTTACAGGCATATAAAGTTATAATTAAAATTAAAAAATCATAATCAAAGTTTTTAAAATCATTCTTACTAGCAATCAGATGTTGTTATCAATTAACCTTTTCACGCTAATTTAAGTAAAATCTCTTGTTAGTTAATTAATACAGCTTCGAAATGAAGACAACTTCCATAAATCTCATCATAAGTTAATTTAATGTAACAATAGATAACAGTGAAGAGAGCGTATGAATGCTTTACATTCCCTTGCTCTTTGTTATTTGTTCTCCCAAATGACTGGCTTTCCATTCGTTTATACAAAGCCCAATTAAGGTCACTTAATTTCCCTTACCTTGATTAATTGTGTCCTGTCGATGTTCAGTAAGTGCAAAAATATAAAATAAGTTTTTTTTAGGAGAATTCCTTTCTGTAAAATTTCATTCTTAATCTAATCCTTCTTTATGAAGAAAATTAACGAAACGTTCACCTTGTTTTATACAAAAAAATAATTATCTTAATTTTGGTATTTTTGATCGTACTGCTACACTATTATACTAATCCTAACTCGTCATAGAAAGTTACAGGTAATAACTTTTTAATTGGTACTTTTTTAAACAATCATTAACATATATATGTTGGGCATTTTGGTAGTATTTTAATTTGTTGATATAGACACTAATCGATACATTGCTCGGAAATGTGGCCTATGGTAAGAAGATATTTGAGTTTATTTTATTCATGAAAGAAAACTCATAGAAAGTATTGTATATTTAATTAGTTCATGAACTAAAGTCCTATCCCAATAAACCTAGAAGGCACACTAATTTAATTTGTTCTTTGCGGTATAATTTTATTACAGCATTGAAAAAATTATAATTTAAGCAAACTGTTAGCCAAACCTTAATATAGGATATATCATATCATATATGTGCTATCTATAGCAAACACACACATATAACACTATGTAGAGAAAAGTAGGTGAAACAAATTATGATAATACGTGATAATTGCAGTTGAAGAAAATCCATGCCAAAAATATTCTTTTGAAACTAGCAAAAAGATTTTCTCTCACTACTAATTTATTCCTAAAATCTAGAACTACAAATTCTGGCATACCACCATGAAGAGGGTTTTATCCAGAACTTGATGAAAATTTGAAATTCCATCAGGTTTGAAGAAGAAGGTCCCTTAGGAAGGAATCCGGGTTCATGAATAATTTAAGTTTCCTGAAGGAACTGATAAGTACTTCTTAATTATTTGGAAATTCATGACCGTAGGTAAGTTGTGCTGGGGTAGAAACGCTGCACTTGTTAGTCAAAGTGCCAATCCATTCAAACTCAATTTAAAGATGTATATTTAAATTAAGTGAAAGTTTACAAATAAGCAGTAATGTAGTTTTCTGTAACAATAAAGACTTGGAAAACTTTCTATTAAAGTGCGATGTTTTAGATTTAAATTATTTATAATATTAACAATAAAATAAAATTTTAAATAAAGCTATATTGATATTTATTGTTGTGTAGAGGTGTCCTGATGGATTGCTTCTAACCACATGTACAAGTCATCTTAGCCTCCTTGTCTTCATATTAAAAGATATTGTCTGACTAGTCTTTGCAAGCATTTCACTGTTGATTTTTCTCCTCTATGTGAGAACAAAAAATTATTATTAACCAATTTATTAGACCAAGATTAGAACACATTTAAGAGGTAACGTACTGATAGTTATCAAAGACCATTTTGAGGGATTTCCTTTATTTCTATATACCATATATTCAATTATCAAAACGTATATCCAACGTCGATTCGACCATCATCAAGGAAAATCTTAATTTTAGTGTCACAATCTAACATTGATTTATTTAAATTTTAGTGGCTATAAAAGAACACAAAGGTGTTGCGGTATGTTAATGATTGTAAAATACAACTATGAAGAATAGAAATGTTTATTTAAAATGACGAATACAGGTTTACTTTTACTATATTTAATTTATTTGAGCATAATATCCTGAAAATTTTAAATAAATCTATTTTAGGTTGTTATTCTAAAATTAATATTGCCCTTAATGATGGCCGATTCGACCGAAACGTTGGATATATATTTTAATAGAGAAGGTTGAGACTAATTGGATTTTTATTATTTATAAAACTACTTATCTTGAACAAGATAATAAAAATAAATATGTGAATTTATTTTGTAATTAGGAACATTTTGCAATTTCGTATCAGTTATTTTTGTTTAAATTAGTGAATTAGAACAGTTGACTGATTTATAAAAAAGAAATTCACCTATTAAAAATTTAAATAAATAGTTTTACTAAGTAATTAAAACAGTACTATTTAAGTATATGTATTGAATAAATACATTATACTTAATTAAAT
>NW_027105298.1:814038-815656 GCF_000696795.3 Halyomorpha halys
TAGGATAAGCACTTTATATTTAAATTAATTAAATAAAATATTATACTTACATTATATTATAAAATCAAAGGTTCGTAAGAAAAAATGGATAAATTTCCCAAAATGGATAAATGTTTGAATACCTTGTTTAATAAATACATTTTTTTCTAGCAACTTTTCCTTGTTCTCTACACACTTACTGAACTTAGTCATACACCAGACTTCGAGTATTTAAATATTAAAATTTAATTTATAAATACAAATGTTAATGTTATATATTCTCTGGTTTATTTCCTAACACTAATTTACTTTTCTTTTTTTTTTTCAAATAACTTTGATACTTTTTTTTCCTACTCCTAACCCTCAACAAATAAAAGTAAAAAAAAAATGTAAAAAAAATAAACCTGTAGGTGCTTTGCTAGGACCTTTTTCATGAATAAATCAGTACTACTAGGTTTTAAAAAATCAGGAGTTGGTCGTAGAAGGAAACCTGAGGGTGCGATGTGTTATTCCATTTAGTTTTATAAGGAAGCAATTGGAGTCCCTGAGGAGGAAATAGTAGAGCGGTGTATAAGAAACTTTTATCGTCCCGCCTTTGTTTCCTTTACCGCTGGCAATTATTCAATTCAGTTTTTATTTAGTTTTATTTCTTTCCTTTTATTCCGCACCCATGGTATTTTCGGGTGTTTATTATGCTTTTTGTTTCTCTTTATCAAGTGTATTGTATCATTTCAACCATCGTCAAGGTATGGAAAAAATTGAAATATTTCTCATAGAGAAATCATTAATCTTAAAATATTTTCAGTAATTTTTAACAATGAGCAATTATACTTCCTTACTTGAAAATTTATAAACGAAGAATTTTTATTTCAGGCTCAAAGATTTCGCTTTACGAGTATTGTGGTTTTAAATTACTTACAATCATCTTTACCCTTCGTCGTAAACCTACCGACTGCCCTACAGTCGCTTTTAATTATGTTGGTCTTACCCTTGTCGAACAGATCCGCTACTTTGGACTACATATGGACAAACGGGTCCTCACACAAGACTGAAAAGACAGGAACTGCACGTCGATTTCGATTGCACTTGCAGGACAAACGGTCTAAACTTCCAATTCATTACAAAAGACTGATCTACATGACTGTAATAAGGCTAATCTGGACATATAGAGTTGAGCTTTAGGGCTCCACTAAACCTTCGAATTCCTCCCGTATCCAATCATTGTAATCCAAAATCCTTCGTAAAATTCTCAATGCTCCTTACTTTGTCACAAATAAAATCATGCATAAACACCTTAATGTTCCATATGTAACCGATCAAACCCGAACCAGATATCACTCCTTCAATCACAAACTCCCTAACCACCCAGACCTACTAGTTTCAAACCTCGCTTCCTCTTTCATTCCTAACAATCCTCCGAGGCGCCTGAAAAGAAGATTTTTTTTTTTTTTTCTGACCTCCTAGAAAAAAAGATAATAACAACAATTAAATATATACAAATGAAATAAATGTATGTACATATAACGGCTAACTAATCATCTTGTAAAATTTGCTGAAGTTTAGGATCAGATAAAAACACGCTTTACAGACCTTAATATTTGGAATAAATTTAGTTTATTAAAATATATTACATTAGTAT
>NW_027105298.1:816251-824834 GCF_000696795.3 Halyomorpha halys
TCCAATTTAATTGAGATCAAATTTACTAAATGTATTATAATGTAAAGTTGTAAATAGCAATAAATATTTTTTTTTAAATACTTACGTTCACCGTATCTATTAATTTTTTGTAATTGAACTAATGAACTAACTTAGTACTTTATTCCCGAAGTCTTCAGAAAAGATTATAAATGTCATCTTATATTCCATCTTACAAGAAAACTAGACGAATATATTATGACATCAAGAACTTTTTCTATTTAAATTAAAAGTGTGCTAAAAATCTGACAAACAAGTATATAAGAATGTCAAAAATAATGTAAAATGGTTGGACAATTTTATTTGTCCTGTTTTCAGGTAAAGGCTGTTAATATTTGCTGAAATTTAGGATCAGATAAAAAGACGCTTTACAGACCTTAATATATGGAATAAATTTAGTTTATTAAAATATATTACATTAGTATAATTAAAAGCTGTTATATAATATTTATTTAACTCAGGAGTGGAGACTGAGTGAGGTACTGTTCTATATCCCTGTCCCAAGGTCGAATCCATATGTGGGGGACAATTATTTATTCTATAATTGTTATCGTTAAATTAGGCGTCGGTCGATCCTTGGGTCTGGGGACCCACTATAGGTACTTCCAACCTTTACAAGTGGCTACCCTTTATCAAGAGAATCAATGGAGAATGAACGTGATTATGACCATATAAACTACTTTCAGATGAAGAAATAGTTATGCTGTAGAAAGTGACTGAGCCGATTGAAGTTTGTAAGTTTAATTTTTTGTTACTCAATACTTTGCGAAATTTTGTTAGAATAAGGAAGGTAGGATTAATTTACAATATTCACTTCTTAATTTTAAATGCACTATTATTGATTTTTATCCATAAATATTAATATTTTAATAATTATTTATTTCAATATTGTAATATTTATGTTTCTATACCACACTCATTATTTCTATTTACTATCATTCTCTTCAATGTTTCTCATTTTAGTTCACATCTTAGTGGTGTCGTGCTAATGAAGTTTTAAGTTAGTTGTCGGAATATACACATTAATTTGTTTCGATCATACAGCAACAAGTTAAGAATAGACTTTCTAGAATTGTATTTTTCAGTGATCGATATTTTGACTTATTTCCATATTCATTATTTTTATTTGTCAGTTTATTACTGTTATTTATTTATCGATACATATCATATGGCGTATATATAAGTTTATAGTTCAGTGTTTTTTCCTGAAAAGAATAATAGCTTTGGAATCATTTTCCTTATTATTCATTCCATTGTAACAAGAGATTGTTCTTATTGTGCTATCCTACCTCAAAGACGGAGACAAAACCTCTGCTGGTCTTGCTTTTTCTTTTCAATTCCTGCGCTTCATTTTCTCTCTTTGTTTTTTCAAACCACCTCATTTTATTGATGATATTAATGAACAAAGATTCGTCTGTTAACAATTGTTAATATTATTTTATTTTATTTTGTTTTATTTTAATATCTTTTTTGAAATTTACAACTCTATATTATATAATACATTTAGCAAATTTGATCTTAGTTAAAATGGAGTGTTACAGGCCTGTAGAGCAACTACCCATTGGTAGCACTCTAATGACATTTTACATTAGCAGGTCTCGTGGCCATCTTCTTTTCAGGCGCCTCGGAGGATTGTCAGGAATGGAAGAGGATGCAAGGTTAGGTTAGGGAGTTTGTAATGGAAGGAGTGATATCTGCTTCGGGTTAGATCGGTTACAGAGGGAACATTAAGGTCTTTATGTATGATTTTATTTGTGAAAAAGGAGCATTGAGGATTTTTCGAAGGATTTTGAATTATTTTATCACTTGAGTACAGATTCAAGAAATAAAATCTTATTGAATTTATAAATTTACAATATTCTTTAAAAATATTATTCTAACAGTAAATATCACAACTGAATTTTTTGAAGTTTTTATCCTCCTCTAGGAATCCTTCTTTTTATCTGAAACTTTGCAATAAAGTTGAAGGTAGTGTGACCGAGAATCGTAAAATACTTTAGGATGCCATGCGTGTTCACATGTAACAAAACAGTTACGACAGCAATACCGAGATTTAATGGAATCATTTTACTCTTTTTAATTCTGTCACGAAATGTTTACATTTGCGCGGTTGCACAGTTTGCAATAGTCCCCATTTAGGTGTTCTAAACCTTAACTACTACGGTCATTCGTGTACCATCAGTTACAAAAAATAAAAAAACAAGAATCAACATGGAAGTTCATTCACATCTCATCTATCAACGTTTTACCAATCATATTATGAGAATATTACAATACCTGTAAAAATGAAATCTGTAATAAACGATAGTTGTTAACACATAAACATTTTATTAAAAATGAAGATAGAGTTGGCTAAATATCTAACATTAATTCTAGGTGTTTCAAAAAACCTCTTCGGGATTATTGCAGGTGTTAAGCCGAATATCTATCTATCCAGTACATTGTAAGGAAGCGCTGTTATAGGACCAACGGTTGTACAAGGAAGTGATTTGGTCAGATTTTGTTCGACCGTCTTTTACGACAAATTTTGTTCGACGAATCTTTTACCCTATTAAGGGATCCCACTTCATTAGGCTGGGTGGACCCAAAGGGGCCCACAGCCAACGTGAAACAGAAAACAGTTATCTGCCACAACCGTATTTGAACCCAAGTCATTGTAGTTAGTGCAACAGAACCATGCCGCAGAGCTATATTACCTTTTATTTTTTTTTTTTTTTGAGCTTTGAAAGCTGTGATACTATAGAAAATATTCATAAATTCTTTGACACAGTTGTTCAGTAATGCATTAAAATAAAAATTTTTAGGGTAAACAATATCATTTGGACAACTTATATGTATACTAAAGTTTATTTCACATGTTTAGCTCAATGTATGTGTATTTTGTCAAAAAAGTGTTTTAAAAAATCCCCCTTAAAAAAATATCTATTGATATTTTCTTACCCTCGATTATAACTCTTATTATAAAATATTGTAATCAATAATATTCATTTAAGTACCATTTAAAAGAGTATAAAAGGTATTCGTACCTAACTTATACATATAATCGTATATAACTTATACATAACTTCGCAATCCCCCCCCCAAAAAAAACCTCTATTAAATATTAATTGCTTTTTAGTACAATATGTTTCTATTAAAATTACGTTTAATATCTTAATAAACCAACAAAAATAAATTATAAAAATTTTCATTAAAAAATAATACAATATCAAAATAATTAAGGATACGCATCTTGCACATCTTCTGGATATTTGTGAGAATAGTTGAATGCTATCGATAAGCTAAAAACAATACAGATATAATGCAAGATCAAAGCCACAGCGTTCATTCGTATGCATCAAATGTGTTTTCACTTCTGCTCGGGCTCGAGATTATTTCAATGAACGCATAAAAGCCATTAATTATTCCAATCCAAGATAATGTTTTGTCATGAATACTAATCATTCAAAAAGCAATATTGCTTTGTCCTAGTCAATTGCCTAATTTGTGATGAGGTCGTACAAGTACATCATAATATGAGAAATCAAAATCGTTGTGCTAAGTAGGTCAGATTATTTCATCTAAATTAACGTTAAATAAATACAATTTAGTATACTTCTTTCAGAATAAATAATTTTGAATTTTTTACGCATCCGTGGAGGATAGAATAATTCATTGTGGAAATTAATATATATATATATTGTTGTATCTATGAGTCAACCCCGTAGGATTGGGAGCCCTCCGGTATCTACTTAGCCTCATTGAGTGTGTACTCTTAATTGGGGAAAAATCTGACGGTCTAACGTTATTCTGAGAGAAAGAAATACTTAGCAAACCCTCATAGTCTTACCATGGTGGTAACTAATTGTCGTAGTAAACTGAAAAAAAATTATTTATCTATTTTTCCGGTTTAAGCCGGATCTCTCGATTTTCCCTTCTTCATAAAATTCCTAATTATTTTGTATTACTCCATTGCTTATTATTTCTAACAATGAAAACGGTTTTTTATCAATGGGCCATTTGTCATTGCCATCTCTAGAACGAAACATTATTTTTATTTTTTTTTATTGGTTTTAAAATTTTCTTAAAGATAAAAATTTAGTTAAATCAATGAAGTGTTAAATTCACATCCAAGGGAACTACGCAAATACTAATCCATTATGGCAATTTTAGATCATAGTTTAAAAAAAAAATAATTTTTACACTTACATGTTTTTTTGTTTAACTTTAAGTTTAACTGTAAGGAACTAAGTGTTTGGTTATAATTACGTGACAGACACCCTGGTGGAAAAATTCAGAATAAATAATAAAACAGTCTGAGAAGAAATATCAAACGACTCAATTGAAACAGGACCTCTCACCCTCTTCGTCTAAAAAAAACCGGTTATTCTTTAAATGGAATAAAACTTCTCAGCTTTTGTTGATACATAGATCTTCGTAAAACGCTTCGGATTTACCAGCAAGAACTGTTTCCCACATAAACCGTTGTTCAGTATAATTCTTTTATATATGGGATGGTATTTAATACGATTTTTAGAAGTTCTGTGGTTAATTAGTAAAAAGGTCTAAAAATTCTGAAACCAAATTACCATAAAAATCTATGGGAGTTTTCCATTTTCAGTTTTATTTCATTCTAGAATAATCATATGGAGTGAATTGTATTGTGTGGATTTCATGTTACATGAACCTAATAGACATGTATAAAAATAGAATCAGATCAGAAAATTCACTCAACATGTATTGTTGGCATACAATGCACTCACTCTTAAAATTGAAACTGGTAACTGTGGACCTGACGACCAGGGGGTAATAGACCTGCAGGACTTTTGTTTTTATACGCTCGGTTTATTCAGGCTGAACATGTATTCCGTTCTGCTGCTCTGCGACAGTAAAATAATTACATTTCGAATCCCTCTTTCCCATCTACGGTGAAACAATTATGCTTCAACAATATAACCGAAATAAAAGTTTATTATCGAACTGCAGTATTCTTGGCATCAAACATTTATTTCAGTTATTATATGTAAACTGTTTAAATAGATGTGGTGACGGGTCAACGCATTCTTAAAGTTATATTATATTATAAAAATTATGTCGAAAATCCTATCTTCAACAGTACCAAAAATAAGCATATTTAAATTTTATAAGGAATTTTAAATTCAACTGCAAACAGTTTAAAAATACATATTTCATACAATGTCCTTGTTAGATTTTTTTTTTCTGCATGCTTAATACAATTGAATGTGGTGTTATTGCAACATGCTGTAAACATGCATAATACATAACTAATTTTGTTAAGATTGTACAATAATATGAAACAAATTTATGTAAATTATTGCTATTACTATTATGCTGTAAAGTTATTACTATTTGAGTTTTACTTGACCGCACTCGGACCATTTCCCATTCATAAAAATCAATGATTTGAATAATAATACTAATATGCTAATGTCAATACTAGGGGTAGAAACTATCATAAGTAATTCCTCCACATGATAACTAAACTCATTCCTAAGCCTTGCAAACACCATGTTTTTCAAATTTCACTTCAGAAAGTTGGCACGTGTTTCCTTGGTTCATTTGTTTTTATTGCTGGTTCATATCCTTCAATTAGTAACCCAATGAGAAGGTAGGGAAGGATATGCGAATATGACAGAGTAAAATTAGAATTTTATACTATAAATAATATTCTGGATTTTCTCTTTTGGAAGTCTGGTAAGTCAATTCATAAAAATCGTTTTGAAGTTAATAAACTTCTAATTTAAATGTAATTTAATTTAAATTAACATATTGTAGCACAACGTTTCGAACCACTGTCCCATATTCTTGTACTTTAAACCTCATAATTAGTCAAAATTTAAATTTCATAAAGGAAATCATGTCATATGAACATTGCTTTACATTGTTCTCCCTTTTTTACGATTACTTATTGGTGCATTCTTCACTGCTCTTTTCATTTCTCTTTTGTGTAAAGAAGTGAAGAATACACCAATAAGTGTAAGAATGCACCAATAAATGGTAAAAAAGTGAGAACAGTGTAAAGCAATGTACATATGACATGATTTCCTTTATGAAATTCAAATTTTGAAAAATTATGAGGTTCAAGTACATGAATATGGGGCAGTGGTCTGGAAACGCTGTGCTACAATATGTTAATTTAAATTAAACTACATTCAAATTGGAAGTTTATTAACCTCAAACAAATTTTATGAATAATAACAATATTATTAGTAAGTCTTTTATTTAAAAAAATATTTTATTGCAATAATACAACCAACCACACTCAAGCGCAATGAGCATTAGGGCTGTACTTATTCAATTATATAATATATACAAAAAAGATATTTTCAAAAATCAATTAAAATAAAAAGATGAAGATTATAATAATGGTAACATAATATATGCACATCTAAAATTAAGTTAAGTAAACCACTGAGATTAAAAGAAATTAATAAATCAATCTAATTAAAACCAAAATAAATCATCTAGAACACAATCATACATACATATATATTGATATGTAATACCCCTTGCGATATTATTAAAGACTTTGATGCATATACCGATGTAGGATACCTGTCCACACAGAGACTGTTAATGTTTTCGCAGCTGGTTAATGGATACCACATGATAGGGACCTTTCCGAGCAATCCTATGAAAACAGATATCGCCTGATGGCGTAGGGAGGTCAATTATAGTTTATACACAACACTTGTAGCCCCTTGTAACGTATTATACTTGGGCGTGGCTAATGATAGGCAATGAGAAATAAGATTCAGAAAAGGTAACGCCCCTATTAAGGAGAGGGAAACTGTGGAGTATAGGACACGGAACACAGAAGAAGGTAGACCGAAGAGAGAAGAGAATGCATTTCGACGAGTAGAAGTCCTAATTCATAAATGGATCTCCTAGGCTAAGACGACACCCACGGTGAAGACACACCACGACATGCATCATTTAAACCAGCAGCTATTTAGATATAATAGGTAATTATTTGTAATGTAACAATATTTAATTGCGAACCATTTATCTGGATCATTCGATCATTTTATAGTTGCATATAATGTCAATCGTGTAATCAATGTAAATAAATACTTAGTTCATGTTTGTACTTTATATTATATTACACAATACCGCCTCTAATTATATTAGATAATTAATGGAAACAATATTTTGTAAATATAAAGATTTAATATCTTTATATTTATTAAATATTGTAAACTGGTAAACACAAAAATCCTTTGGAAAGAAATTTAATAATAATGTTAGTTTTGCAGGACTCAATCCCAATTAACTTATTTTTGGATGATTGCCTTCAGCAATTATCCTGGCATACCGATCAACGACAGTATACATAGGAATATAATCGATAAATATGAAAAATAAACATATACCTTTATATAGTGATAATAATAATTAGGTTTATCAGTCAATGGTATGAATATGATAACATTAATTTAATACTACGCTAATTATTTAACCTATATCATATTAAATTTTGTAGACTATATTTAGTCAAACGTGTTATGACTTTTTTATTTCTTACCCTTTTATTACTATTTACAAAATAATTACTATACATATGATTGGGGAAAATATATATGTATACACGAAGATACGCATTTTTGTTTCCATAGAGGCATTTTAAGACAGTTTTTTTTTTCTACTCCTATACACGGGGCACATACTTGCCATCTTTACCGTCGTCCGCATAGACATTACAGTACATCTACATTCTTATGTAAATGTAATGTAGGTTTTGTATTCTTTCGCTTTCCGGAATGAGGGAGTTGCAAGGTAAACATAAATAAAGAGTAAAATGCAATAAATAAAAACTTAATCAATATTTCGAATTTTGTGCCAGTCTCGTAACTCTATTAAATTGTGTTGTAAGTTCAGTGAAGTGTGTGTAGAGTTTTGATGTCTTGTTAGTGGTACGATTATTAATCCCAAAGGCGTACACGTTAAAATCGAGCGAAATAAAGGAATCATTGAGACATTTTGAACTGAGTAAAAATTAATCTGAGAAGGAAGGGTTGAAGTCTGAGGTAGAAAATATTGGGTTGTGGTAGTCATGAGCTTAAAGAGAGGTGAGTGCCAGTCTTTGTCGAATGTTTGAGTGATATCCAGAAACAACCAAAGAGCATATTTGTCCTGCAAAAGTGCTGTCGTTACTTAGTCAGTGACTCTATACAGTTGTTGAGTTGTCGAGGACAATTTATGTTACAGAAAGATTTTTTTTATGATTATTTATCTTCCTTACGGTTTTAATTTTCTTTTACCTTAGTCAGAATCTATCCCAAAAGAGAAAAGTCATGTGAAACTCCAAACTTTTTGATAGAATCGACTGGTCGGAAGTGATCGTTGTATTTTTATCATTTTTTCAATCTCACAAAAATGGCTTTAACGATTTTAATTAAACTTGGTATAACAAAGTACAATCAAGTTATCTATAATATCAGTTAAGTCTTATTCTCACTAAAATGTGTGACATAGATTAAGAGCTAAATTAAAAACAAATCTGAAGTATCTTTAATTTTCTTCATATGAACTAATCAAACATCTCTCATTATTAACAGTAATATA
>NW_027105298.1:825922-830228 GCF_000696795.3 Halyomorpha halys
ATACAAGACTAAAAAGACAAGAAACTGTTCGTAGATTCCGACTATTGCAACATTTACTAGACAAACGGTCTAAATTGCCTATCCATTACAAAAGACTGATCTACATGACTATTATAAGGCCTATCTGGACATACGGAGTTTATTTTTGGGGCTCCACTAAACTATCAAATTCCTCCAGAATCCAATTCTTACAGTCCAAAATCCTTAATCCTCCTTACTTTGTCACAAATCAAGTCATCCATCAGGACCTCAATGTTCCATATGTTGCCGATTTGGCCAGAACAAGATACCCTTCCTTCCATAATAAACTTCTCAACCCCCCAAATCCACTTGTTTCTAACCTGGTTTTTCCTTCATTACCTAATAATAACTAGGCGTCTGAAAAGAAGATGGCCTCGAGTTCTTCTCCTCTTGAAATGCTATTGGAGTTCTAGCAGCGGGTAGATTCTCCACATGTTTGTATCATGTCACTATGTCACCTACAGCAAATATACATGTTGTATATATGTGTATACAGTTGTAAATAACAATAAATAAATTATTTAAAAAAAAAATGAGGTGAAGTTAAGTAAAAAATAAAAAGTTAATTATCCTCGTTCTAGTAAGCTGGTTATTATATTATATATCTGAAACTGACCTAAATAAAATATATTTTATAAAATATTACATGAAACCTGTAAACTGTTTAGGAGGAAGAAGAAAGAAAAACAGATTACAGTGCCACTTAAAGCTAAATTATACAAATGTTATGAAATAAAAAATGAGATTCATTGGGGAGGTAAATATAACTTTATTCTCCTCGTTTCTTTCATATCCCAAAAGAACCGTTAACCCTCAGCCCTAAAGAGGGCAACTCAAGGCTCAGCTACTGAGTACCAAAGGGCTTTAAAACCGTGCGAAGCTTTATTGTTCAAGTTAACAGCATTCGGGGTAGGCAGGTCGCCACGTTAATTTTCCGCATTTGCTACTTCATCGGCCCTCTTTTACGGCCACTTTTTACTGAGGAAACGAGGGGAGAGGGATGGAGAGAGGGATTGTTGGGGTTGTCCCCGGGGCCCTTGCAATAAAACCTCGCGAGGCAACAACGGCTGCGAACCGCACGGGCAATTCCGGCCGCAGAGCTCTAAATTAGAAGCTGGCTACGTGAGACTCATTTCAACTGCTCACGAGGGCTTAAGTTAAATTGGTACAGTGAGACACTAATATCTGTGACGACACTCGTTCTGGTATTACAGTAGCTATTGTAGCTGGACCCAGGTGTCCTCTTATTGTACACAGTGCTTCCAACAATTGGTTTCATTCCTTCTTATTAAGAGTTGCTGTAATGAAGGGAGACCCCTTTTGTGTTCTGTCTGGTCTGCAATACGCCTAAAGATTTTTTTTTTTCTTCATTTCATTATAAAAACGGAAAATTCAAAGTGATTTTGGACTATTTAAATATATGTTTAAGAATAATTTTGTTCTAAAATCAATTCATTAAAATTTACGAAAACTGAATTTTAAATATTGTCACCACATTTTAGTCACCTTTATTTAACTATTATTATATCGTTTAGAATAATGAAATGTAAGATATATACACGAGATATAATTAGTATTCAGTACTATTTCTGATGAGATTTATTATGTTGCAGAGAAAACTATTTAACATTAGTAAAACGCATAAAAAAGAAATATTTTTGATTAATGGTTCTCCAAATTTAAACTAGTGTATATACCATTGTTGTACAGTTTCGACAAAAATATGTAAGATTGTGACATAAGACCTTTCAATTGGTGTGGCCGGGACTCAACAGGTAGGCCCTATCCTTTCTCTGTTGAGGTTATCACTTTATTTAGCCCTTTGATGCCTGATATTCCCAGTGAGTTGTCTTCATTTGAAAATAGGCAGGCAGTGCTGCGCTATATAAGTACCTACAATTGTTAATACTTTTAATTTAATTTTATAAATACAATTTATAACCGAATTATATACGGCTAAAAGTTTAAAACTATGTAATATGATCACCTAACTTTTAATTCCATTATGAAAATAAAAATTACAAAACTCAACGTAAGAGTTTGTAGGAAGATAGTCCGGGTGGCGGTCAATAAAATTATGAAAATAGTAAAAGATAACTATTTATTCTTAACCAACGTTTCTCCACACTTTGCAGGGCTTCTTCAGGGCTAAATGAAAAAAAAATAACAAGCTACAAACATATCAAAACAATTGTTATGTGTATAAAGTATATAAAAACAATTAATAATAACAATATAATTATGTATACATGTAGGTGGACTAGAAACAAGTTACTAATAAATACAACCAGATGCGATCAAAGTTCTAAATACAGATCTAGATTAACAAATTGTAGGAGAATACTCATTAAATAGTTATAGATATGGTAAAGAGGTTGGTGTAAAAGGCAGAATATATAGGTGAAGTAAATATGGCATAGGTGAGGTATAACAATATGTAAAAGGGAGATGTTAAGAAAATTGATAAAAATAAACCATAAACATAGGTGTAATCACCTGGCAGATTGAAATAGAGCAGACGACTGAGAAAAAGGGAGAAGCCAGGTAGAAAAATTTATTCATTTCCTATGTAACTTACCCTTAGTAAGGGTAAGTGGAGCGAAACGCTAGATAACAATATAGTTTTCTTTTACTATTTTGATACCTTTATTAACCACCGCTTGGACTATCTTCCTACATTCTACTTCATGCGATCTTCTTCCAATCTACCTAAGAGTGTATATTATATGGTGCCTGTTTTTTTAAAATCTCATTAATTCCAATTTTTGAAATTTTAGAGGAAATTAAAAAAGAGGATTTTTTACCTTTTTTTTTCTACTCTGATACATACATAAAGTGTGATCTTAGTAATCCGAACGCCCCAGTAATCCGAACTGGCCCAAAAAAAAAATTAATTGTTTTAGGAAAACTCAGCAACTATAACATTTTTTGTTTTCAAATAACTGCACATGTTTAAAGGACATTTTTAACTTCCCGATCCATAGGCAAGTTATTGTATCACCATGGAAATTTTTAACAGTGTCGATATTTGGTAATCTAATTCTTAGTGTTTATAATATATTACAAATAAATAACATCAACTGAATAATTCATTTCATTCTGTAAAACTAATTTAATTAGTAGTAGAAATATATTTACTACATTTATTTTTTTTATGAATTCATTTCTTTTTAATTTTTTGTCACGTTTTAAATAAATCCATACAAAGAGTAATTTTTTTTCAATACTTTTTCCACTTTTTATTTGGCCTCTAGAAGTAAATATCAAAAGTTTTAGGATTCTCAAAAATCTGACATTTTGCGTTGGATTGGTTCATCATAACGATTGCTTCTAAGTAGTTTAAGTATTTTGAAAAGTGTCTTTTTGATTTTAAATATGAAATAAAGTTTAAGTTACAAAAATATTTTAATTACAAAAAATCGATTTTATCAGTAATGTGTACATTTTGGATTTTCTCTTTAGGAAGTCTGGTGAGTCTATTCATAAAAAATGTTTTGTTTTAAAACAGGAAAGTTGCCCCCATCAGAGAGGGAAAGAGAGGGGGATGGAGAAGCGGATGGATGGGCTTATCAAGACTCAACTGACCACGCCTACAATCCCTATTTGACCCTGTTTAAGACCAACACATATCAAATCCCCTAAGACATGAATATGCCCGGGATGTAACAGGAATTTTTTCCATCGCCTGATCGTAAGTGCCACTTTATAGGATAGATTTTTAAATTGTTTTTTAAATTTAATTTTCTCGATAATAAACTCTCAATCGATTATCAACCAACGATTATATGGTTTTTAATTTCAGGTCTTATTACCATTGAAATAGTCTGAAAGGTCCTAAATGCTTATTTTTCAAAATAATATTTCTTTAATGTACCTTTAATTATAAAAAATAAACAAATTTCAAAGTCTTCATTTTAAGCAATATGACTAAAGTATTTTATTAATACCAAAGTTTCGGCCATGATTTCAGACTTTCATCTGGGCTAAAATAACAAAACGCATTATAATTAAAAGGAGTAGTAAAAAAAAAAATAAATAAGGACAATATCAGGAAATATAGTATAAATATTAAAATTAAAATTATGAAAGAGGAAAGTAAAAGAAAATAAGATAAATATGAAAATACGGTTAGCAAATATATGTAAAAATATTTTGTATTAAATTATCATAACATGGTACAACGTTTCGGGAACACTGTCCCATATTCATTTATTTTAAACCTCATAATTTCATATAGGAAATCATGTCACGCTTTACACTGTTCTCTCTTTTCTACCATAACTTA
>NW_027105298.1:830278-832436 GCF_000696795.3 Halyomorpha halys
ATTTTGGTAATGTAACTGTCCATGAGTTCCTGCCTCCGAAAAATAAGTGGTGGTAAAGAAGCTTCAGCACAAAGACTTTCTATTGGGCTCGTCCTGAAAGCACCTGTGGCAAGTCTTATTCCAGTATGGTGAATGGAGTCTAAGAGTTGGAGACAGTTTGTTTTAGCTGATGAAAATATAACAGGAATATATAAATATATACAGGAAATATAGGATAAATATTAAAATTAAAATTATGAAAGAGGAAAGTAAAAGAAAATAAGATAAATATGAAAATAAGGTTAGCAAGTATATGTAAAAATATTTTGTATTAAATTATCATAACATAGTACAACGTTTCGGGATCACTGTCCCATATTCATTTATTTTAAACCTCATAATTTCATATAGGAAATCATGTCACGCTTTACACTGTTCTCTCTTTTCTACCATAACTTATTTGTGCATCTTTGGTGTAAAGCGTGACATGATTTCCTATATGAAATTATGAGGTTTAAAGTAAATGAATATGGGACAGTGATCCCGAAACGTTGTACCATGTTATGATAATTTAATACAAATTTCATTCAACTGGAAGTTATTAACCTCAAACAATTTTTTTATTAGTGTACATTTTGGTTTAGATAAAACAGTTTTTTTTGTATAAAATTGTAATTTAATTCATAATGTAAGGAAAAGATTGTTGGAGCGAAGAACTCAAATAATTAGACAAATTTTAATTCTGTTATTTACTTACATATTTAATTAATTTAAGGTTTCCTTTTCTCTTCTTTAATAACTTTGATATTAACTAATGTTCATTTTTTATTTTTACATATATTTGCTAACCGTATTTTCATATTTATCTTATTTTCTTTTACTTTCCTCTTTCATAATTTTAATTTTAATATTTATCCTATATTTCCTGATACTTTGGTATTAATAAAATACTTTACTCATATTGCTTAAAATGAAGAATTTTTGAAAAATAAGCATTTAGGACCTTTCAGACTATTTCAATGGTATTAAGACCTGAAATTAAAAACCATTTAATCGTGGGTTGATATTCGATTGAGAGTTTATTATCGAGAAAATTAAATTTAAAAAAAAAACAATTTAAAAATCTATCCTATAAAGTGGCACTTACGATTAGGCGATGGAAAAAATTCCTGTTACATCCCTGGCATATTCATGTCTTAAATAGGGGATTTGATATGTGTTGGTCTTAAACAGGGTCAAATAGGGATTGTAGGCGTGGTCAGTGTCTTGATAAGCCCATCCATCCCCTTCTCCATCCCCCCCTCTTCCCTCTCTGATGGGGGCAACTTTCCTGTTTTCCGAGAACTTCAACCTTCCTCTGAAAAAATATTTTTAGGTCAAAGAAATTCTCCTCTCGGAATTGAAACTATTCAACCAAAATATTTATAAATGTATATTATAAAAGGATTTATTAATGTAAAGCAATGAGGGATTAATTAAATTTCGGACGTATAAACGAAATAAATCTATTAGTTCATCTGAGGTGCTTTTGATATTTTTCGGTATTTTTAGGTTCTTTCGAATTGGATTCTTTAAAAATTACTCATGATATATGTCGGATTTACATAATCCGATTTTTTTTCCGATGTTTCATATAAAGACGGGGTCAGCGGTCTCATTTTCTCAGCTACGAACACGCCCTTATTATCAGTCTTGGCTCGCAAGCCAGGAATTGATTTCCACCACATCCACGACAGATATTGGATGACTAGCTGGGCAGCCCCTGAGAGAGAAGTAACCCTTCTTCAAGAGACACTATCTATGGTCTTTACCATTCCGCCTATTATCAACCTGGAGGAGGGAAGCGGCAGTAAGATGCAGAAGTAACCGCAACAGTGAGACCTCATACCATTATCACAGACAAGCTACCATAATAAATCATATGAGACACCTTAAGATCTGTTCTTATATTGTATTATTAAATAGTTATCAATAAATGGAATATGGTCCGGGTGCGGTCAAATTAAACTCAAATAGTAATATTATTTACTATTTATATTTGAGCCAACGTTTCGCCCCACGTTGCAGGGCTTCTTCTTTCATCTTCATCATTCTATTCTTTCATCCACCTTTCTAAATATATATATTCTTTTGGAAGATTATTGATTGACCGTGTATTTAGATGAATGGAATATGGTCC
>NW_027105298.1:833301-835849 GCF_000696795.3 Halyomorpha halys
CTTATATTAATTACTTTATTATTAATTTTCTATTATATTTTACACTTTTCTGTATCCCCGCTCATTTGGTATAATTTTTGTTTCTTAATCACTTACACTCATTGTATTCCATAATTTTATACTTTATTTTCTTTTTTTTAATATTTCTTCTCCCCCTATTATGTATATTACCATTCATTGTTCACCTAATTTAAATAATTTTTTACTATGTTCACTTTACAAATTTATTTTCGTTATTGTGGCAAAACTGCCATCCCTACTCCTCTCAATACCAACCGTCACTTTGGTTTTTGACTGCCGTCAAAACAGGTATGCATTCTGTCTCATCATTTGATTTTTATTTTCTTTTTTCGTTTTTCATCTTTTTATTTGTACTTTCTTTAATATTTCTTCTCTTATATATCTGTTACTATTCCCCTTTTCATTTACTATTTACAACCTTTATTTTTCTTATTATATCTTACTTTTCATTTTATACACCTGTTATTTTAAACTTATGTTTTTTCTTTTTTTTTTTTTTCCTTTTTGTAACTATAGTGTTTGTATCTTTTTTAGCCCTGACGAAGCCCTGCAACGTGGGGCGAAACGTTGACTCAATAATACAGTATAATTATCTACTATTTGAGTTTTTTTTTTTTACCGCACCCGGACCATATTCCATTCATATATATTCTTTTAGTTTAAATTTTACAATTTTCGTATCTCGTTCCGCTGCGAAACGTTAGTTACTAATTAACAGGTTGCCTCCTTTATTAGAACCTTTCTTGACCGCCACCCGAACCCGAGTTCTTGGACGTTTTATTTTTTTAATCGATTTACTCTGAGTAATAATAAAAGTTTGACATACCCCCACATACACATAATATTTCAGCGTCTTAATAGTTCAGTTACTTTCTGTGAATTGTTGTCATTTATTTTTAAAATTTAGCAACTAATGAATTTAGTCGGGTGAAACAAAGAAAATAATAAAATGATACAAGAGGCATTAGATCTGAGTCAACTTTATAATACTACGATACTCACGACTGTTGAAACTGATACGGTCTAGCTTATCTTCATTAATCAAAACATTTTGATTGAAATATTGATTAAGTCTCCCGGAGAGAGTGAAACAGCTGAGGTCCGCCTTACAATGGAGACAATAGATCGTAGATTAATCGTGGAATTATGGCTGATTCTCTGAGTCCAATCATAGCCTCAGCTATTGTAATGAATTGATCTTGAAGCTATTTCTGTTGGTACTCATTAAGAAATGTTTTTGTGAAGTTATTACTTCTGTTGAGGTGGAATGAAATGTCTGAAATTAGTTTTCCAAAAATATGTAGTAATAACTATTGTTATATGTAGTGTTCCTTCCGGGTTCCTCACTCTTTCCATCCCTTTTCACAATAGCATTATCAACCTCCCTATTAATATTCTCTATTCAGAATATCACCTATACTTTGATGACCTACAAATTCATCTATCCTTTTATTCTACCAAAATTCGCAAGCTGCAAGATGTAAATAGTATCAATGAATGAGCAGCATCTATCACCTAATCTACATTCGATCGCGAACCCATTCAGTTAGAAACCTTGGAGTGATTTTAGATCGACACTAAGTGATTCTATTCTAAAATGACCATACTCCCCAAATCACCCAAAAATAATTAATTAATTGTTTTATTAAATTTATTTCTGGATTCCATTGCACCCACTCATGTCTCTAGTAGAGACGCCAATTAAAGTGACTTCACCCTTTATTAATACTTCCTCGGGGTGTACCTATTTAAAACTAAAAAGCCTCACTATATCCTTGATTTGTTTACTCCGTATTCCTCTGCCCATTCCTTAAATACGAGATCCCAACCCACAACTTTGTACATTCCTCCTCATAGAACGGTTTATTTAAAAAAAATCCCTTATAATCAGTGCTACCTCGTTCTGGTATTCTGTACCTACATCCATCCAAAAACACCTTCATTAACAGCATTAAAACATAAATAATTGCGTCTCTTACTTCTTAACTATCACTTTTTGTATATGTGTATAGGATAAGGATTAAAATGATGAGGATAAAATAGCACTACAATCTCATATAGTGTATGAAATTCCCTGTGAAGAAAACTGCGGGAAATCCTTTTTTGGAACCTCAGAACAGTATCTAAAAAGAAGTGTGTATCAACACAAACAATCCCAACATGCCTGATCAAACTACTATCACTACACATATTAGACAAGCAGGACATAAATTTAAATTTGATGTACCAAAAATCATACATGGGGAAAAAACAACTTCAAACGTAATTTAAAAGAAATTATGACAATAGAAAAGCATAAAAATCAAGCCATTAACTAAAAAGTCAGATGTACAAAATTTAAATTCATGCTATTGTAACCCAATAAATACATAAAGACACAAATAACAGCATAGAATGGAAACAGGCAAAATATACAGACTATCTACTTAAAAATAAACTATAAAAAACCGGTACATGTTTGGAAATCTAAACACACACTTTCCTTTCATTTCAAAACCGTTTCAGCCCTTCCCATTATGTCAAGATG
>NW_027105298.1:836474-838612 GCF_000696795.3 Halyomorpha halys
GGGAATAAAGCAGTATATACTGAGACTTTGAGTGTGTTATTTCTCTCCCAGTTTTCCTTTTTTTTTTTGCTATTTTCGCTAGACCCATCGTAACTTTATATATAATCTTTCAATATCGGATTGTCCACTATTTTTATTTTATTTTATTTTTTTTACTAATGCTTGAGTATTCATAAACATCAACATAAAACTTTTATTTGAACATGATCTACACTTTCATTATTATTTTTATATATAATACTATTTTTATTATTTTTATTGTGGTATTACGCAGTTACTGAACCATTTTATGCCAGGCAATCGGCACTTAAATATCCATTGTAATCATTCTTAGGGGACTTGACGTCCCAGAATAAAATTACTTTTCATGGCATTTCATTTTATTATTATTTTAATTATTATACTTAATTACAGTTGATTTTTAGCATCCTACAATCTGGATCAATTTTAGAACTCATAATATTTATTTATTTTATAGAAAAATAATTTATAGTTAACTTTTTTTTATTTTATTTATTTTAATTTTAGTTAATCCAGTTTTTCTGATAAGTCTGATGTATTTCTTATTTCTTCTTATATAAAAAAGTAATACAGACAATTTTGTTAGACTTATTTTCGACTTAAGGTACCTGAAAACGTTTAATTAGTTAAAACTCCAATTCAAAATTATGCATGATCACAATTATTCTAACTATATGCTCCAAGCATTGGTAAAAGCAAATACATGGTTATTATTTGAATAATTAAATCGAACAACATTTAAAATGTGACGAGGTGCGGCATATACGCACATTCATTTATAATTAATAACTCTTTTACACAAGCTTACTTAGACATGTGTACGATAATTTTGTGCCACACGTTAAGCTTGCAAAAATCTTCCTCTTTTTATTGTATATTTCATAGAGGTTAATTTTAATAATTGAAGCTAATTAACATATTAACTTCGACATCAGGAGCTCCTCTAGGTTTGGAATCCAAATGAATCCGTGAGTATAAACCTTAATAAAGTAAAGGGTTTTGTCAAGAGATTATAATTGAACTTTTACATTATTAGTATAAAGTGGCTGTTGGCTTATTGCCTTGGGTCTGGAGTGTTTACTGGGTCTGAGGCCAATTCTGAATTTTAATTTAGTTGGAACTCATATTTTTTTAATATAAATATGAGTCCCATTTAAATATTTGATCTTATATAATATTGAACCTTTTTAATTTGTAACAATGAATTATTTACAAATTTTAAATAAACTGATACTTCTAATAGGTTAATAAAACTGTTTTGTTTAAAGTATATTAAAATAAGTGACGTGGAACAAGTATTCCTATTTCAATTATTATTAAAACAGCAAGCAGCTATGAATCCTTTGACGAATGAGTACGATAATCTATCGGTAAAGTAGTGTATCGTAAACCGTAAATCAGAAAACGATCTCTTTTTTTTTTCAAAGTTTGGTCAATATTAGCTTCATTAAGTAAGGAATTTGAGATGGTAGGCCTATTTTCAGTTTTTTTTTTCCTAGAAATTCCAACAGTGGATTTTTGTGAAACAGATATTATGAAATAATTCAAATCATGTGTCGAATTAGTACTATCACGTTAGGATTTAGTCAAGTGAAATGATCGTAAAACCTACTTGGATTTTTCCTGGGCTCCAATTGCTAGTTTGTTGAAGCCATGATGACCATAATTTTACGTTATGGTTCTCATTCGACGTATATTTAATGTTCCTAAATGTTCTACGTTTAGACCTTTTCACAAAAATCTACCGTTTAGGATTTGTTAGCGAAAAACCAAACAAAAAGATTCGTTGGGCTCTCTAAAAAGTTTGAGAAACATGTATCCCGAACATCCACCCATCATAAGAATTTAATCATGAAGAATTCAATTCCCTGGTCGAGGGACCGCCGTTCTTACCGCATCAGAACTCAGTTAACCCCTTAAATTACAAATATTAGAAAGATGGCAGGCCAAGTGGGATGAAAGTTCTCCGAGCAAATTAAAAGAAATCAAAAAATCAGTAAAACCATGGTTGACATCCTACCGCAACAGCCGCAGGGAGGAAGTTGCTCTAACCCGCTTGAGAATTGGTCATACTCTCCTCACGCACTATCACCTGACCAGAAAACGGCCACCTCCAA
>NW_027105298.1:839512-840448 GCF_000696795.3 Halyomorpha halys
CTTTACTCATGATCATTTTAATCAGTCGCAGATTTATGCACGTCTTTCGTTACCTTCCTCCTTATAGGAGATAAGTGATGTTTTTATAATAAAAAGATTACAGTTTAGTCTTGTGATCATGCCACACCAGAACACTGAAAATAATTTGCATAACCTAAGTGTATGAGATGAGATGGCTTTATTTGATTAATAAGGTAATTATAATGAGTTTAAAAAATCGTCAGAAATGCGTTTCCGAGCTAATTATGACAGAAACTAATTTATAAAATTATTTGCTGATGTTTGGATTTTATTCATCGGGCTCCTGTACTACTACGTTAACGATAATAAGATGATATGAAATGTTCATTCGGGAACCGAAGGGCTAAGGATGACGGCTGACATAGATAAAGGCTATTGTTATTCGATATTGATTCCGAAGGCGTTGATACAATTTTTTGTCGCCACTCCTCCTTTGAGCGCTCCAAGTAGTGAGTGATGGGATGACATTGTGTTGCTAGCAGCTCTGTCCGCATCCTATCTATTCTATATCTTCTATTCCTTTCAGCCTGATCTAAGACATTCATTTTTCCTATTCCTTTCCAAGAACTATTTTTAAAGTAATGACAGTGTATACACTTACACAAAAAAAAAACAATGGAGTACTATAGCCTGCGATAGAAAATCTGAGAAATAATTTTTTTATACAGAAACAGTCTATATAAAAATTTTATAATCGCACACTTTATTTTATCGTATGTATATCAGAAAAATCGATCGAGGTTGAACAAAAAATTTTTTTTTATTATCTACTTATAGGATTTCTCTAACTATCTGAGCCCTCAACAGAGCTAAGATATTGATATGAAAATAATCTTGTATATTAATATCATTATTATGAATAATAATGTAGAGTAAGTTAAAATAAGAATTACTTCATAATCGTTTTCTTTTTTT
>NW_027105298.1:843131-843606 GCF_000696795.3 Halyomorpha halys
ATTAATTTCTGTGTAAAACGAAATTTTTATTTTCTGATCAACTTTTTCTTATTTATCACAATTTAATCATTATTATTTATATTAAAAATTGTCGATTTCGAACCCTGGATAAGAACATAAATAATAATTTAATTTTTTCATGAATTCTTATCTATGGTTGTTACATAATTTAAAACTATATATAGTGCAGAAAAAATGATATAGCAACCTCACAATCATCGTACAGCATCACAGTTGCCCGGAAATGTTCTTAGTAATGTTCTACTCTGTAAAAATGATAGGCTAACTACTTAGCAGCTAAACAACCTTAGTAATATCAAAATAATATAAATTTAATAAATTTCTTAATAAATATAAATAGTTGGGTAGAATAAAATCTTTGTAGAAGGCGTATTGTCTTATTTTGCTATGATGTCCGATTGCTGCATTTCCATCACATTACCATAATCTACCAGTTGTGCCACTTTGTTACAAT
>NW_027105298.1:843656-846438 GCF_000696795.3 Halyomorpha halys
TGATGTCCGATTGCTGCATTTCCATCACATTACCATAATCTACCAGTTGTGCCACTTTGTTACAATTGCCAAGGTTGGTGGAAGGCTACTGCAGTAAAGTAGTGCATCTGCTTAACACTATGTTTTTTTAAATTGATAGATTTATTTATTAATTGATATTAAGCAGATGCACTATGTTTTTTTTAAATTGATAGATTTATTTATTAATTGATATTACAATCTGTCACACAGTTGTGGGCAATAGGTAATAGTGATGAATGATCTCATACATACTAAAATAAAAAAAACAAAAAAAAAAAAATTTAAAAAAAAAAACTCTTAAAATATATACAAACAAAAGAATAAACAAGAGGAACATAATCAAACTATCTTTATGAAAAATAAATAAATAAAATAACATAACACTATGTTTAAGCATCAACAGCAGATATCTTTGTTCGTTAGAGATTTTATAACACCTATGCGCACAGATGGGCGCAGTAGGTATACACGTCCTTCATTCCTCTCTCCATTGAATGGAAAGGGCAGCGGGTGTCATAAAATTAATTGTTGTGGAATCACAATAAGTTGTCAGACTTTTTCAAATAAGTATAACTGTTTGGAAACAACAAATCATACAGGAATTTTTTTTTTTTCCTTTTTTCCTTAAGAATCAATTTTTAATTATAATATCTTTTTTTTTATTATTCTTTTGAAATGGTGAACCCTTGACCCAAAATATATGTCGAGTTATGTTAATACTTGCCTAATTACTTACAAAAACTCAAAGACGCAACTGCCTCTTGAGATAAAAGGTTTACTCCCAGCAAGAAGTCCATTACAGTGTAATTTCCATCTTAAAGAGGCCTGGAAGATAGCGTTCCAAGCAGAAGAAGATGAAAACAGAAGCGAGGTCAGTAAACCGAACGGAACTTGGATGGCCTTTTTTGCTTTTAAATGAAAGAGAGACATGTTTTTTTCTTTTCTTTTTTTCAACCTAACTAAAGATGGTAGTGGAGAGTAGGGGGGGATCATTTAGCAGTAAGAGGGTTCTGTTAGCAATGAACGCCCCCTGTGCCTCTCATGAGTTCTCTTTACTCATGATCATTTTAATCAGTCGCAGATTTATGCACGTCTTTCGTTACCTTCCTCCTTATAGGAGATAAGTGATGTTTTTATAATAAAAAGATTACAGTTTAGTCTTGTGATCATGCCACACCAGAACACTGAAAATAATTTCCATAACCTAAGTGTATGAGATGAGCTGGCTGTTTGTTAGAATACATTTCTTCATCAGCCATTTTATTAAGAAAATAAATTAACAGGATGGGTTGAATTTTACCACATAAAACAGATGCAAATATATCCAATGTCATTGCTTGACTTTCATTTATGATGACAGTATCAATGCAATGTGATAAACTAACATTATGTTAATCATACAAAACCAATGCTACAGACAAATTTAGGTCGCATACAACAGTACATTGAACATTTACTATGCAAATGATAGTTCGGGAGCCTATGGCAAAAAATATGGCTTATTTCATGCCAAGGATAGGCATATAAAAATATCATATCCATTGGCCTAAAATAAAAATGTCCTCCAACCATCTTACAGTCGATGGACCAAAAACATTATGGTCGAGTGAGTATAATATACTCCAAGAAACGAAGAAAATAAACGCAAAAGGTCACATTAATCTAAAAATTTTCTTAACCCAAAAAAATATCACTGCTTTGCTGAATAGTACCAGATCTGACAAAAGTAAAGCTGAAATAATTAATGTATTCAGATTTTTAGTTTTTCGAATTAAATATATTACCGTAAATGGGATTTTCTTTCTCTGCTGCTGGCCATCTATAGACTGCTCCTATGTTAGTAGGATTGCCAAAAAGTAACCTCAGTCTACGGCATAATCTATAATCAAATATTTTTATATTTGTCAGATGTTCCAAAATCCGCAAAAGTAATCCAACCAAAGCTGCTGTATGTCGTTAGGGTAAGTATTGTCCTTGAAAATTTTATTTATGATATACCTTATCTTTTTAACATGGCCTTTCGAAAAATAGAGATAATTCTATAATGAAAGAAAAGAAGAATTAACACCAGAAGAAGAAACTATCTTTATAACAAAATAAATAAAAAAAGACCTAGAAGTTTCGACTGCTCTTTTCAAATTCTAAGAGAATAATTCAGCAAGTCTTTAAAAAAAAAAAAATATTAATTCATTTTAAAAATATTCGTATGAATATATTTAGTATCATTTCTTTAGGTTTTGATTAAATTCAACTATTTTTCGTATAATTATTTATTTCAACATGTGTAAAATTCTCTGTAACAAAAGGTATTGACCAAATAGGAATTTGGGAAGAATCTGGAGGGTCATTTATGTATTAAAAAATAAATTTAATCATACAAAACGAAATTTTATAATATAAATAACTTATTATTAAACACTGGCATTACAGGTGTCCCTGCTAGGAGCGTATCATGTACGGATAGATATTTTTATTCGAAGAGCTATATTTCAAAAAGTTCTAACATTCCTCCAAAATCTTCAGGAATCAAATAAAAAATTCATGCCTTTAACCATTTTAGAAGCTTTCATTTTTCAGCACTAGAATATCGTGTAGTTAAAGTTTGCATTCAATAAATTTTTAGTTGGAGCCTTTCATTTGTTCAACTATTTTGTCGTTGATCATGATAAAATAGATATGCCTATTCTATCATATGTTATCGTTTTAATAAGCTCGGGGCATTTCTTTTTTAATATATATTATTAAATGAAAATCAAAAATT
>NW_027105298.1:846549-855059 GCF_000696795.3 Halyomorpha halys
CTCACCTCCGGTATGTTCACCTACACGAACGACGAGAGATTCCAGGTGCTTCATGCAGAAGGCTCCGACGACTGGACGTTGCAGATCAAGTACGTGCAGAAGAGGGACAACGGCACCTACGAATGCCAGGTCAGTCTCTAATCGAAATAAAAATTAAGGCATAAGAATTTGGTTTGGGAGAAAAAAAATTTAGACATGCTGCCCAAATACATACATTGGGTTACTACAATGGACAGCATACCAATCAATCCATGATCGGACATGAATACAATACGTATATTAACATGATACAGCAAAAAAAAAAAAATTGTTTTCCTACCTTTTCCTTTTACAATCAATATTCGTCTACACACTAAATACAAATATTTTACTTCTGCCATTTAACAATTTCATTCCATTTCATTTAATTGATAAATTAAAGCTCCCTAATTTATTCTCTTAGACCCTCTCCAGTGATCCGCTACCCACGTTCGATCCGTTAAACAAATTGAACGAATTTATCATTGGATGAATATGTAAAATCAAACCAAAGACATAATAGCCACAGCAGTTGATTAGTTTACAAAAACCAAATAAATAAAAACTAATATATAGATTTGAAAAAAAAAATAGTTAAAAGAAATACTTAAATGAATAAATAAGTTTAAAAAAAAATAATTTAATGAATAAATAAGTTAAGGTAATATATAAGTTAAAACACAAATCGACAGGTCCAAGAAAACAAAACATAAAAAAAAAAAAAGAATAATCTATTAAAAATAATATTTTCCGCTAAGATATTTCAAACCAGAGGCCAGTATCTAATCTATTTTTTTAAATTTCTTCCTCTACTTACGTATGCGTAACCATTTTTTCGTTGACACTTTTATAACTAAAACAGCTTGTCAGATTGACCATAATATTAAAAGAAAGCTGGAGA
Organism: Halyomorpha halys; assembly: GCF_000696795.3. Taxonomy (NCBI): domain Eukaryota; kingdom Metazoa; phylum Arthropoda; class Insecta; order Hemiptera; family Pentatomidae; genus Halyomorpha; species Halyomorpha halys. Next base: position 847,469 of record NW_027105298.1, read on the forward strand.
TATAAACATAAAATGATACAGGATCACTTTTACAAAAATCTATTTATTACTTTTATTTTGGATCACGTAAGTTTTTTCACGAATCACCTAATTTTGAAAATTAAAAATAAACTAATATTCGTTTAATTGGACCCAAACCTGAAAGAAAATCATAGATTATTATGAAGATAATCCGTAATTACTTTTTTTCAAATTCCAACCATAAGTTATGAGAACGAGGTGTTCAATTTGGCCTGAATTTAGAGATTAACTAACTATATGCATTATGCATGTAGTATCAATTTTTTCACATTCTACAGGTTTCGTAGAAATATTATTTTTAATAATTCTCATCTCCTCCCGTTGATTTTATTTTAAAGCAGCAAAGCAAATCAAATATACTAAAAACCAAAAAAAAAAAAAAAGAAAATTGTACAAATCCACTATTTAGGACACTAACACCGGCAGGATGGCCACAAAGGTGGCAGACACACACAAATAGACTCAGACTCGATTGTCTACAAGTAATATAATTATTTGAATCAACAAACCTCGTGAGCCCAGTCACTATCAGAGTGACACAAAATACAGAATTCCCCTTACCAAAAGATCAAATTTCTTCAGCCCCTTCTTGAAATGTACTACCAATGCAGAAAAAGGGACTACCCTCAACCCGTTTTCATCATGACATCAACCCCAGAAGGAAAAAAAAAATTAGTCTCTAAACTTGATAAATTTTGAGAACACATTTTATTTGAATAAATTGTAAAAATAATTTAGAATTCAAAATAAAGAAATAATTTAGAATAAATTAAGAAATCCCTATGTGTCTATTGTATTTAGGGTCAAAACTTTCCTATGTTTTTTTTTTCGTATCTATTGTAAAATCCCTCTTTACAGTTATTACTGCTAAAGCGATGAGCCAGTATATTTGAATATATTGTGTATTGCTCACTGTATAAATATATCAGGTATATAGTATGCAACAACAAATGTATTAAGTAGTAATTGATATTGAATAATTTTTTTAAAGGTTTATCTATCTTAAAATTAATTTTTTAAATATTTATTAATTTAAAATTTATACGAAATTATTTTTTTGATAAATGTTCACTACATGTTGAACTAGTGATTAGAATTTATCAAGTTATCTGTTTGACTAACTATCTTATAAAATCCTAAAGCTAATATTTTCTCATGTTTCTTACCAGTGCGTTGGGTATTAGACTGCTGAAATAATAAAACATGTTTATCTCTCTACATCTTTGAAATACGCAAAAAAAATTCCATTCTCTTTTAATTTGAATATGAATTATGAATTATTTTTATACGGTTTGCCGCAGTGTAGATTTAGACCAAAGGCTTTGGTCAAAAAATAATTTACAAGAGATGAGAAACCCAATACAAAATATACCTCAACCAGGCTATGGGTAGTTACACGTTAAAGCCACAATTAATCCGATTACTGTGGGCCAATCAAGGCAGGGGATTTCTTCTCTCGTCGTAAGCTGCTTATCACAGCCAATAGGAATCGAGAACAGTCGTTTTATTTTTAACACTTGCCCCCTAAGATGATTTTGCAAAATAGGATTTTTTTTTTTACTTCATAGCTAATTGTTTTGTTACATTATAATTAATTCATTGGCATGCGGCTGACCAGAAATAAATCATTATCCGTTCCAGCGATATATTTAAATTGAATAGGAAGTATATGTGTAGTTATGTAAACTAAATATTGATTATTATTTTATTTTTATTCTTTTTTTTATCCTGTAACAATGCTCATTCCAGTTCCCTCTACTATAATGTAATTTTTAGTAACATTTTAAAGTTTTACCGTGATATTTTTAATAATTGATTCTGTTGTAATAATTATTGTCAGTATTCATAATTATCATCAGGATATTTATAATTAATTATTGTTATATTAAATTTTGAATATTTATTATTAGGGCTATAGACGATGTAGAAATTTAACAATGGATGATAACGACAACCACTCAAGTATTCATAAATATGTTTTACTTTTAATACTTTAACCCACCTATATATGGAATACGTAGCAAGGGGAAGTATTACGATCATGCCAAATCTCGAATTCGAGTTTTTGGCAAAAATACTCATTTTGAGATCCTCTTCGTCCAAATAACCAAGTCCCATGAAATGATCTGTGTGTGAATGTGGCCAGCCTAGCTCAAACGTCGAAACTGAAATTGCCTATTCATGTCGGATATATTCTCGAGGTGTGACAAAAACTTTATAGATGAAATCGGCTAACTGGAAGTAACTTCATAGAATCAATTTTTTTCGTTTTTTTTTCTGATTTTTTCAATAACACTTTTAACAATTTTAATTAAACCAACTATGTCAGTGTATGATTATGTAATGTTTCTTGTCTGCTAGGTGTGCTCTTTGAACTATTTTAACAAAGCTTATCCTGGGGGAAGTTTATTCTTTAGTATTTCGCTCCGGGGAATAAACTTCTATATTTCTATAGTATTTCTTCTGCTTTGTTTACATACTTGTCTACCTCCTGTGAGCCCTTTGATGTTCTTATTGCCACCTGTTTTTGCAACTCCCACAATTACCTATCTCCTACCTATACTCAATTCAGTTTTGATCTGATCTATTCCCAACGGTAAGACAAACTGAGTATTTCTCTCACCTCACCTCAAGGTACATTTTTCATTCATATGAGCATTGCTCATGGGAACACCTCCTGCGTTTCTTATATTAAATCATGAGCCAACTCAAGAAGATCTTAGATCTTTTACTAAATTTGGACTCTTCAGCCCCTGAAGGAAGAGCTAGAATTTACAATTTCAATTTCAAATTGCATTGAAAGTAATCGTAAAGATTTTTATCATCATCACGTCCAATTATATTTTTAAAAAAAATTTACAAATCCCTACCATCATGAGCTCATGCGACACCTCTTAGAGTACAAAAAAGTAGAACACTGCAGCCTGGTTAAATGCCGACTTTATAATAAATCTTGCTCCAAATTGCCTTTAATTTAGTTTATTGGAAGTAATAAACTATATTGCATTGGTAACGGCAATACAAATAAAGGAGAAAAATGGAGAAATAGAGACAGGAATTTAAATTGGAGAATTTGATACCGCCGAGCGTGTCCGATTTCTCTCTATCGCAGTCATTAGTACAGACTATTATTTACTATGACTTTTACTAATGTTTTGTTGAATTGTTGTATTATTGGCAATAACAAAATTGATATTCTCTATTCAGACCTAGAGAAATTATAAAATACGAATTTTTACAGCAATAAACAAATAAAATGTAATCTTTGAAAAAAGGGAGGTAAGTGGAAATTTCGGTGCGTGCTTTGCCCCTTATTTCTTCATACTCTTTGATTTTATTTACAAATATATAAAAGTTACAACGCAGTAAGTGTTATTTTTTTAAATTCTTTATTAAACGGACCTCTCGTTGATTAAAATCATAAGCGTAGATAACCAAATGTTCTTTAATTCTTAGGTATGACTATCATCCTCTAATCTTAGGTATTACACAAGAGAAAAAGTTTTAAAACAGCATTTAATATTAATTATTAATATTTTGGAGTACCTGACAGATTTTAGAATTTATGTTATCTTAAACTATTATAATCATTATTTATCATCTTTGGTAATCGATATAAAGAGTCAATAACTACTTTTGTCTCCTATTTCTATTTACTAGGGATTATTTAATTACCATCCCTAGTTATTTGTCCTTAAATTGAAACAACAAACATATTTTTTATTAACTTTTTTTAAAATTTTCTACTACTAGAACATTTCCAAAACTTATCGTTTATTTACGCAATGTAACAATTTAAACTAAAATTCACAGTTTTAGAAGGGATATTTTGATTTTTTAATTCATTTCATCACTTAATTAATGTTTGTTGAACTAAAATATATAATTTACAAATGTCAGGATTGGCCCTAAACGTTCATGCACGATCATCTACTGGTAAAAGTTCATAAATTTGTATTTATACCTCCAGAATTTAATAAAAATCATGTTTTTTTTTTTTTTTTTTAAAGATATGAAATTGTTCATTCAGTGAGGCGGTATCAAATCAACACAAAAACGACTTTACCAACAAGAGTTTTTTTACGCTAATGTAACATAAGGGCTTACGTGCACAGAATGTCATGAGTTTTAGTACAACAGCCGGGAAGCAAAAATATTTGCATTATATTATATTATGTATAATTACTAGTCAAAATTGATGAGTCTGCCAAGTATACGTAGAGGGATTAAAAAATGGCGGCTGTTTCGAAACCTTAAAAATACATTCATTTTTCATTTGGAGATCAATATCTTAAAAACTACCAACAACACTAAAAAATCTAAGAGAAAATTATTTAAAGAAGAGTAAATTTGCTGAAATATTAGCTCTAAAAGAGCTCCAATAGAGTCCAATAGTTCTCGAGATATAGCTTTTTAAAAAGCAAAATGTCTTAAAAATCTACTGAAAGATTAGTGGTTAGTTAATTTTTGAGAAATCTATACCTCAGGAACTATGTGACGTACAGATGTCTATTAGCACTCAAATTAAAGCTAGTTGAATGGACTATATAGAAGTTTATGACCTTTGCCTTCGTAGGAATAATAGTTTTCATAATATTTGCTAAAATAAATTGATTTATAGTTGTTCGGACAATAGGTTTGATTTATGAAAAACTTTCAGAAACCATTGGACATACAGATGTCTGCCAGCGCTCAAATCAAAGCTAGTTAAATTTACTTCAAAATAGTTAATAATATTTATCTTTGTAGGAGTAGTAATTTTTATGATATTTGACTAAATAAACTCACAAAATGGTAATTTCTAATTGTTCATATAAAATGTTGGATTTTGAAAAAATATATCTCTAGATCCATGAGACGCACATATAGTCTGCTAGCACTCGAAATAAAATACATTTAACTTACTCTAACTTATTTTCGTAGGGGTAGTAGTTTTTATGATATTTACATATGAATATAAATTTTGCAAATGAAAATTTGTCCGAACAACTATAAATCAATTTATTTTAGAAAATTTCATGAAAACTACTACTCCTAATAAACATCATAAACTACTTTATAGCTCATTAAACTAGCTTTGGCTTGAGTGTTAATAGACATCTGTGCGTCAAATGGTTTTAGAGATATAAATTTTTCAAAATAAATTCACTAACTACTGATCTTTCAGTACGTTCTGTACAACATTTTTATGAAATGTTGCGTTATAAATAGCTACATCTCGAAAACTATTTAACGTAAATAACTCTATTTGGGTTCATATTTTACCAAATTTAATCATCTTTAAGTGACGTTCTCTTAGGTTTTCTTGTGTTGATCCTACTTTTTAAGATATAGAGCTCCGAATGAAAAATTAGTTTTTTTTTTATTGCTTTGAAATAGCCTCCATTTTTTATTCCTCCTACCTATACTTGGCACACTCATCAATTTTGACTAGTAATCATACATAGTTTTCATTAAAGTAATCAAAAACTGGGATGAGATAACAGCCTTTTTTCTCCTTTCGGACTCTTGCGCAATTTTAACGGCTGATTGACACTGCTAGTTCAACGAAAGTGCAGTCTTGAAAGTTGTTTAAGTATCGTCACATTTTAATTCTTTAAAATTTGAATATGTATATTTTAAAATTCTTCGTATTGAAATTTTGTACTTTGATAATGTATTTGCTCGTTATCACTTAACTATGAACAATATTTTTATTCTTTATATTTTTAGTACAAATATATCGTGACTCTTCTCACAAGTATTTTTTATAACGGTGTACGAACTCTATTTTCAACGTGTTTCTTAACTATGATTTATAAAAAATAAATAAAATAAAAACGGTGGATCAGCTAAAGATCCTTTAAAACAGAAAAGAACAGAATAACGAAAATTGTACGTATGAGGAAATTCTAAAACGTTCAAATTTTTTGAAAAGAAAATACTATAGTTTTAACCAATTTTATTAAATTAAAAAGATCACTTCAGTATCAAATGTTCTAAAATAGGTTCCTATTTCTTTGTTTTTATAGACACACTCTTGTGTCAATGACAGACCTAGCAATACAATTCCAGTCAATTTGTTAGTACAACCCTGACCTTAGCGAACAATCCATAACACCCACTCAAACCTACATTGATTTAGTGTCAAGGAAACTAGCTCAACAGTAATACTTAATCAATACATATGTTTCTTTAATTGTAAATAATATGAAAAAAATTACGAGATAGATCTTATTGTCAAATATTCAATTCGCTCAACGAAAATAATTATTAGTTATGAAGATTTATAATGAATGGTATATCAAAGTATTAATTGTAAATTTCGCATTTAAATTATTTTTAAAAAAACTTGGCTTGATTTAATCTGCTGGACTATATTTTTAAGGGGATCTTTCTGGTCATTTATGACATACCTGGTAAGGAGTTGTACAGGGTATCACCCTATTCTAATCGTGGTGGGGAGTCAAGTTTTCATTTCGCGGAACCACCAAAGAAATAGAAGTTGAGGGCCGTCCGTAGCTGAGTTCTTACCAATCTTAGAGCTACAAACGGCTCGCTGTAATGTATTCCTAATTCTTAAATACAAACATATTTGATACATTTCAAGTTTTTTAATCCGTTGCTAACTATCTATTTTTAGTTAATTATAATTCTCCAGAGATTAGAAAATAAAACTTTCTGGCTAATCTAATTATCAATTATTATTATTATTATTTTTCATTAATTTTGTAGAGTTACATATCAATTAAAATATAAAATCCATTAATGGTTTATTAAGGTATTATTTTTCTTCCGGGTCAATCAAAAGGACAATTATCTAAGTCTAAAGTCATGTGGGCCAAATAAAGATACATATACTTGTCTGATTTGTATAAGATTGTAAATTTTTAACAAATTAAGTTCTATTCTTGAATTCAACCAATTTTAAAGTACCCTCTTTTTGAAAACCTGAATGTGTTAATACAAACGCTAATGACATTCGTTTCACTACAAATAATGCAAAAAAATAAAGCTTTCTTCGATCAAAAACCAATAATTATTCTCTTATCTGATGTACATAAAAAAATCTTTCAAAAAAACTGATTGCTTCAAATTCCTTGAATTTGTTTCCTTGTAGATTGTTTGCATTATGAAAAATTGCATATTGTGAGAATGGAGTACAACTAACAAGTATATTTTACGTAATTGTTAAAATTATTAATTAATCATGCAATTATGTTTTAATAATTTTTCCCAAAACATTTACTACTATTTTGTGCCAGAAAAACTAACAAGGTTTTGTCCAGGATTCTGGTGCATTATCAGTAAATCCAGTTATTAATCCGATCTTCCTGTAATTACTCGTAAAGCTAGAATATTATTGTTTATTTTTAAACTTATTAAAGACTTATTAAATTAAGCTACGTTAAGAAGAAATATTGTTGACTACATTGAAGACCTGAAGCTAAGATCTAACGGGAGACCCGACCATGGTAAGGGCTTACAGAGGAGAGAAGAAGCTGATCCTCTTAGGGGCGACCCCGAGAATCATCTTCATTTGTGGCTCATTATAGCTTTCTGAATGCTATGTCAGTAGCTCGCGGATTCC
>NW_027105298.1:855410-859191 GCF_000696795.3 Halyomorpha halys
TTGCCCAGGTCAATTTCTTTATTTAAGTTAAAACCTATTCCAAACAGTCAATTATTAAAAGTCATACTTATTATTAATAAGCTTACCAAGCTTAAGTCTAGTTACCTCTCTATTTAAATTTTAAAAAACATTCATTTATTTATTCTATAAGATTGTCCACAATATAAAACCCACACCATATAACAAACCCTTTATAACCTACCACTCACAACAGGTCTGGATTTTTGATTTTTTGGATTTTGGATATTAAATTGATTTATTGATAAATATTACCTGGTCTCGAAAAATTTTTGAAATAATATAATTATTGTTCTCATTGTTAAATAGGAGTATTTAAAAAAAAGTTATTTCGTTGTAACTTATAAACAGAACATCTCGTCCCCTTTTATCATTGTTAAACTTGTATTTAATGGACATCCACAGAAAGATGGAATTCGTCCGTTATAAAGAGGTTTCCGTTAAGTAAGTTCAGATAAAAAAAATTAAATTATAAAATTATTTAATTATCTCTAGTTAAGCTACGATACCTTGTAAGTCCGAGGGAACCAATAATGGGTTTTTTATAAAAATAAATAAATCAAAGCATTAATTATGATATGTTATCATATCGTTTCAAGCTTCGTTTTTTTAATATATATGTTTTACTTATCTCAGTAATTTCTTAGAAGTTTCTATAGAACGTTGCAGAGTGTTTTACCCACTAATAAATGACCTATTTAGTTCGGACCTAGTGTATTAATTCAGTTCTAGAGTAATGAAATCGCACACTCATATTTTATGACACGTTCGCTATAGAAGCGTGAAAAATACAAAGAGGGGATAAAGCTAGTGTCCACTTCTATGGAAGGTTCTGTAATTGAGAAATTCAAATTTATCAAATATGTAAATAAGATTGTCCGTTAAGAGGTTAATGTGAATAATAAGCAATAATGCAATTGTTCATATTATGAAAAAATTAAAGTTAAATTTTTAAACGAAATTGATGAGGAAATAAAAGCTAGGTTGAAGCTGGGAGATGCTTGTTATTTTTCAATTTCGAAACTGCTTAGCCTTCTATCGAAAAAATTAAATATTAGATTTTACAAAACCATTATACTTCCCAATGTTCTTTATGGATGTGAGGCGTGGCCTGGGATGAACAGCGTCTTATGGTTTTCCAAAATAAAGTATTACGCTAAATATTTGGACCGAAAAAAGATGAATTAACGGGAGAATTTAGAAGATTACACAACGCTGAAGTAAGGGACCTACCCTTGGTTTTAGGTTGTAGGGCTTAGTAACGAGCGGATCCCTAAAATGTTAATAAACACTGAACCAACGGATAAACGTCCGAGGGGTAGACCGAAACGTAGATGGGAGGATTGTGTTAAAACAGATTTAGTGGAATTGGGTTTGGTGGGGTATCACTGGAAGGATGTATGCAGAGAGCGTTTGGTGATATCGGCAACGAGCCTTCGGGTTCGTTAAGCCTTTATTATTATTAAAGTTCAATTTAAACTTAGTATCCTTGAACATTAGTGACTCGGCCAAATATATGAGATTTTTCATAGTGGCCGTGGTTTTTTTTTTAGTTTAATGGAAATAACTTTTAAAGCACCTGAAATATGATTATTAACTACTTTATATTGTATTTAATGAGTACCGATTCAAGCCCTGATAGAGTTCTTTAGGTTTGTTCCAGCTGACGGTTCATCAGTCATAAATAGGCAGCACAGGTTTTAGAATGAAAAACATCCTACATAACATGAGCCCGCCACTATTCTAAACGTTAAACCATTCTTTGAAACTAGTCTTTTATGCTCAATAATTACCGGAATAAAATTCAAAATCAATACATTTTTTCTTTTTCGAATAACAAAAGATCGCCATTTTATGTCTTTATTTTAATAAATATCATGACAACTGTTTATGAGAAAAAATCATTTAACCTCGAAATGATACATTTAACGAGCTTCAAACTGAGACAAAACTGATTATGTTTAATATTTTCCAAGATAGTTTCTTTTAACTTCAGTATTGGTTTTCAAAGAAGAAAAAATCGAATTTTCTGATTTCACATTAGCAATATCGTAGACACTGCTTTGGTTCTCTAAATAAATACTCTAAACTACTTTATGACGTGTTTAACGAGCTTCAAATATTTAAGCTAGTAGTATAGCCCTATACTTCAAACAGATTCTGAGATATCGAACTTTTCTCAAGATACACCTCATTTTTAATTGCTTATGTTTTATAATATTAAAATCGAATAAAAATATTCAATGATTTTGTGTCACTTAATATTATCATGAACAAAAATATTGACTTAAAAGTTCTATTAGGACTCATTTTTTGAGTTGAAGCTCATTTATGTGCCATGAAGGAACTTATAATAATTATTTTTATAGATATATTAGTATCCATGATATCTGTCAAATATTTTAACAGTATATTGTTCTTGTTGGTGTTGGAAAAACAATATAGGGATTTGAAAACTATATCTCGGAAAATACTGAACTTATGATTTCTCTTAGGACTCAAGGTTTAGCGAATTTACTTTAATTTAAATAAGGATAAAGTACATTATTTTCGTGTTGTATTTAATCTTTTAGATATTCAGTACGAACTGAAAAAATTCAACTATTTTCTTCAATAAAATGAAAATATAGTGGTGCTCTCTTAAAATGGTTCAATAACTGCTATTCTATTATTATTATACTGATATATATTATGATTATATTGATTATCATGTTTTATTCATTGATAAGTGATTAATTATTATATGAAATTATTATAGTAATTCATTATATTTTAAATACGTAACTGATTAACAAAAAAACTATATATACAACAAAGTAATCCCTAGACATACCTATATTTCGGAAACGACTTGTCTGATTTGACCCTAAGCTTAAAAAGGAGTTGAAAAATATAATTACAATATATTTCATCTATTAATTTTACTTATACGTGCAAATGTATTCTCTTGGATACGATTATGTAATAAATTATCTGGTCCCATTTTGATTTTTTTGCTCAAACGACAATTATCGCCCATGAAATATGCTGATATAGTTGTGTGTACTTGGTAAGGTTATTTTGGAGGGAGAGGCGAAAGGCTTGTTAGGCTAGCTCCAAAATATTATTTTATTGTTTATCGTTTGAATTTTTTGCCCGCAGCAGTTCCCCGTTTTTTTTGTTTTTTTTATCGAATTCTCCATAATAAATTTTCCATAATTAAATGATAAATCAACTCTTCCGGTTGCAAGGATACCCTGGGAGTATTCAAGGAGGCCTTGAAACATCAGATACAGAAAGTAACTTGTGAAGGAAGTTTTTTTGTTTTTTTTTAACTGGGTTTTCCTACTACCTTGATGAGAAAGAAGAGGTACCTATGCAAGAGAAATTTCCAGGTCAACTCCAAATTCGGTGGTCCTGGACCGAATGGCAGCTCGCGTCTATCAGACGCCAACGACCCTTGTCGGGTTGCACTTTACCACTTTGCATAGTTAAACTACTTGCAATACTTGGAAATTCTTAGTTTAAAACTGAAAATATTCGATGGCCATTCCAAAAAATCTGCCATACTGTAAACTTTTTACAGCTTCTATTCCAATCAGTTCAGAATTGTATTAGAATCCATTAGTTTACAATTACTTAAAGGAATTAGTTAAGTAATTGTTTTATACTACATTGTTTTTCCAATGTTTCCTATTAGCGGAGTAACGATTTTATTTTATCTATCGGATATTACTGTTTTTTTTTCAAATTGCTGACATTAATTTTTTTATACATTATACAT
>NW_027105298.1:859566-862193 GCF_000696795.3 Halyomorpha halys
CGGTCAACTATCTACATCTCATTAAAAAATAAATTAATACATTGCCGTATATTACGGGATATTACCGTATCAATAATAGCACTGCACACCGCGGCGCGGATGTGTTATGTAGGACCTATTTACTCAGAGCTCTCAATTTTTCTAACGGGGACGAAATTCAAAATGATTTAAAATAAAGTAACACCAGATGGGCCAACCACAAAAGTCCGGCGAGCCAGAGTGAGTATAGCTGGTCAAACTGTACAATGGTTTTCAAAAATTCCCCCTATGATAATAAAATGTAGCAACCATACAAACCGACTTTTCAATTTGTGAACCACTCATTAAAATCCAATTCTACTTAAAATTTAGGTTGTAAATATTTGAAAAATGGAGAACTGTAGGGGTATTCATGATCTTTAGTTTAACATGTTAAAGTGTGTTAAATGAAAAAAGTTATGTTAAATGGAGAATTATTTCCTTCTTTTACGATATAACTTATGACATTGTTGAGAGTCAGTTACTCAGGTCTGTTAAATGGAGAATGACGTCACGCAACAAACCAGCTGAGCTTGTAACCGTTTTATTTGTTGTCGTGTTAGTTACTTACTTGTAGTTTGCGGTTTTGGTATTTCTTTTGTCTTGTGTTTTGGACCTTTAAAAAAAAGACGATCAGTAACCAAACTTTTGTACTTCTACTTTTTACTTATTTCAGGCATGTAATAAATTACTGTAATCAAAACTTAGAAGTAAACAATGACAAGAAGTTTTGGAACGAAAGGTTACTAAACAAGTTGCTCAGAAAATTCTCCAGGAGCTCTTATGCATTTTCCATTTAACATGACTTTAAATAGGGCTGCTCACAATGCTCTACTTATAACATTTAACATGGTAAAACATTTTACATTTAACACAATATCATGAATACCCCTTGTATACCCTTGAATACCTACATACGCTTTACAAATTGACTAACAAAGCTAATATTTTACGATATCCTTTTCAGTAATCGTTTCGTAACTTATAATTTCGGAATAAATAAAATGTAGGTACCATAGAAAAACAATCAGTGGTTGAGTCGACTATGATTTGTATTTCCTTCGACGTTGGCTATAGCTACATAGGTTTGAAGGATAAAGAACGAGCTGAGAGATCGCCTGACTGCTCTAATATTGCTGTGGGGGAAGACAGTTGTTGCTGGAGATAACAAACAGGAGGCCGATCACGTGAGAACGACACCGGGAATCCAAGCAAACAAAAATTGCTCTAGAGAAAAGTGGTCGCATTATTCCTATCCCTCAATCTTAATGTCCTTTTCCTACTGAATCAGATATTCCGTTCACAGCCATGCTCGTAGAAAATACGGATAAAATATTACTCACCATTCTCAATATTTATTTAGGAAGAGATGCGTGCTTTATCAACTACTTGTCAGTTCCAACAATAATTCATTTCAGGCAAATTTTTATCATGGGTAACTTTAACCATTGAATTCACCGTCCCAGTTTAACAGTGTAACATTTCAAAAATTGTTCATTATGAGATATGTACAGTAAAATACAGAATAATTGTAAAACATATGTCATAAAATCTATGTTAAAAAAAATCGAGCATTACAGTTTTGAACTGTATAGATCTTACCCTTTTTACTTAAATTACATGCATATCTCAAAATTATGGAGATGTCACAGTGAATTGTGACAGGAGTATTATAATATTTTTGGTGTTTTAGCACATTCATCTAAGGAAGATTTCTCTTCATACTGGGTATGATTAAAAAAAAAAAAAAAAATAAAAAAGCATGCACTATCTTGCTAAGGGTCATATATTCATGAATTAGGAAACGTTTTGTGACTTAAATTGTCTATTTTCCAAAGCAATCTCTAAAATCATACATTAAACACATACAATAATCATCACCCAAAATTAACGTCTACAACTTTCACTTGCGCACCTATATTTGAAAAAGAGTTCGCCTTAAGAAGGAAGTTGAAGATAAGTGTTGAAATGATCTAGTACAAATTACAATAAATAACCAATAAAAATAAATATTGACACAAATTAATAAGTTTTGTTTATTTGCGCATCTTTGCTGACCCCACCCCGACCTTCTTCTCCTCATAAATTATAGCCAATTCCACTATTTTCGCTTAGCCATGTGCAAAGTTATGTTCAATTACACACCTATATTTCAATAAAAGCTCATTCGATTTAGGAAAAAGTTGAGATTTCTTGCAGATATGATTTTGTATATATATTTTTTTTCAAATTTCAACAACTACTTAAAAATATAATCGTTACGAAATACTAGTTTCCTATAGACTCCCATATTTCAACAACGCCTCGCCTCCATGGTTTTATTTTAAATCAAATCTCTACTTAAGTAGAAGAAAACAGTAATTTATACAGACCCATTTACTCAGCAGACTTTTTGATTCATCAATTATTTTAGTCAAATATTACATTCTTCGACGTTTGTTCTCTTATCAATTGAAAAACACTCCGAAAAGAAATAATAAAATTTAGGATTAACAATCTGCTATTTTACATTATCAATTTATGACTAATTAATAATAATGTATGTATAGAGATATGCGTACACGACTAAATATATAAGTTTAGCATAATTAGTCAACAATTTTTTATAT
>NW_027105298.1:862496-871076 GCF_000696795.3 Halyomorpha halys
TTATGTTTTTGTTTTCATTTTATTGTTTTTTATTCAATAGATAATCCCTCAGATTTTTTGTTTAATAAATACTTTATCGACAAACGCTTTATAAAAATATACTTAATTTTCAATCCCGTTTCAGAAGGCATTTTAAGTTTAATTTAATTAATTTCTTGGTCCATTCAGAGTGGCGTAGTTCTTAGAGTCGAGGGCGGTCCCCCTTCGCCCTTTTGTGTGAGATCTTGAGAGCTTTTAACCGTAAAAAAATGTGCGAAACGGTATTCACGCTGTTTCGAATAAGCTTGTCAATTAATTAAAAAAATAAAATAATGGTTTCAAAGAATCATGACAAAAATAATGAATACTCTGTCTTACCTTTTCTTACACTAATGAATACCTCAGAATAATTTTCTCATTTTTTTTTTTTTTTTTTACCATATTTCAAAAACGACGTTACAGTAAATTTATTTTTGAAAGCCGTGACCCTATAAACAGCTTACTAATAAATGATAAATCAATATGTATATTTACATTAATAAATAAAGCTGAAGAGATTGTTCGTTTTAATACGCGAATTTCAGGGACTTCCTGTCCGAAATTCACTCAACTGTCAAATAGAATTTATAACAGGTTTTTATAACAGGTATTTATAGGTATGACAGTCAAATCAAAGAAAGACCCTCAGATTGTTCGTGTATGGGTAACACTAATGGATCATAGAAAAAAGTATTGAAAACCGATCAGTGAAAAGTTGGGCATTCTCTCCTACGATCACTTTATTCTTGCAGGCAATGGTAAAATTATGGCCAAATTGAGTTTATATAACTCAAATGAGACAGTTCAAAAGATCCTTACTGTCTGATATCTGAAGCGTCAGTCCCACTGATTGTGTCAGATTCTTTGTGATTGAAGCCGGTCTGCCCTTTGTATGATGACTAAATGGGTAAGGAGCTTACGTGTTCGTACTCGTTGGCATTTAGAAATTGGGAGCAACTTCATACCCGTGGAAAAATGAAATGTTTATTAAATTGGAAATTATCTTAAAGAAAAAAACATGGTTAAAACATGAAACTTCATTAAAATTGAGTACTATTGAAGACAAATTTACTTTATTTAATCCCTCTTAAACAGAAAAACAAAACATGAAATTAGTAAATTGCATTTCGTATTTGTAACATAAGTCAGATTAGATAGAACCTTTTTCTACCGTTGGTACTTGAAGGAATACAGTGAAATACATAACTGAGGTTTGATGAGTCCATTCTGTGAGAATTCAACTTTTTTTTTTTTCCGATTCCTCTAAAACAGAAATAAAAAGTGAATTAATAAGTGCATTACTGTGAAAAAGAAAGTAATTCGTGTTGGGTCTTACCTTTTACTACCTTTGATATTTTAAGGTTACCTGTTATGTTTAATGTCATATATGAGCTATCCATTCTAAAAAGGAGCTATTTTAAGTCCGGAGGTGAGTGAGGGGCTTCCTCGTGTTGTATCGCATATAAGATAAAAATAAAAAACATTAATTAATAAAGACAATATATAACGGTGAAATAATAAGAAAAACAGTCAGAAGTCGAAAAGAAGTGTGGGGAAATGGAGGGAGGTGCGTCAGAAGATGGAGTTATGAGGTGATGTTAATAGGATTTTTGGAATCTTTCCTGCCCTGCCATCTCGCAGGAAGGGGGGATGGAGTGATAGACTGGAATACTGGACTGAAGGAGCCAAGGAGACTGTCAAAGAATCTAGAAGTCGAAAAATTGTAGGGTAGGGGGAGAGGATGAAAGAATAAAGGAGTTAAAGGGTGAGGTTTATAGGGCTTTTGGGGCCTGCCCTGCCACCTCACAGGAAGGGGGATGGTGTGATTGAACGGAATAGTGGATTGAAGGAAGCTGTGGACTGTCAAAGAACTATATGTGTCTCCCTGTGCTATGTTGTATATTTAACCATGAAAAAAGTGCGGTGGTTTCATGCATTTATATTAATTGATTAATTATTGACGATAATTATAATGAATTATTTGGATCAATTAATGACTTTTAATATTATTAGATTATAATATAAAATAATCAGTCCAGAAAGTTTTAGAATTAGATTTCTTTTACAAAGCGTTTTGCTAATTAGCTAATAAAGAATTATAAAGTATCATAACATAAATGCGTTTGGTTGTAAATAATAGTAGCTGAATTTTTGTAATAAAAGTTTTGGCATAACTGGCTTTTAAAGGCTGATTTCGTGAAATATTGAAATATTTTTATAAAATTGGTTTTCCGAAGAGAGTAATGTTGATATGAAGTTATGACAATTGACTACTAGTTAAAGGCATAACATTGTAATTAAAGAACATTTCATATCTATATAGTTTTCATTTTGTCACTTACTATGTTCTAGGACTGAACACCTCATAATTACAGTGTTGTTAGGTTATATAGGTATTGAATTTTTAATTATTATTAAATTGAATCTACTCTTTTGATTAGTGACAGATAAGCTGAAGTTCTATTTCATTCCTTATTTAAGTTTCTGGCGTCAAACGCACAGTAGTATTTTTCTCCTATATATATTTTTCTGGACGTTAAATATTTTTAAACCAAGCTATCCAAGTGGATTATAAAATATTTAAATTTAATTCTTTCTTTATGCATAACGTAGATCAACTTTTAGTAGATAGCTTTAGTACTATTATAACAAGCATTTTTAAGGAACAATTTCAAAATCTCTTTGAAAATTTTATATGAACCTTATGTTTTACCTAATATTTAATGACAAGAATACATAATGGATTGTGTACAAGTAAATAGAGAAGGGGGTTTTAAAGGAATGTAGAGACTGGCGCTCTTCGCTGAGGATGTGAGGATTGCACTGGAACATTTTGATGGGCCGAACATGACCCAGAGTCCAATCACACTTTGGAGGTGCCTTACGAAGAAAGTTCTGAGTCAACTAGTTACTGCCCTTGTCCCTTTGGGTAGGTGTGCAGTCTCAACGGGATAGACCTTCTACAATACTTCACCCTCTTAATCCCGAAGATTAACTTTCTTTTCCTCTTATGAAGCTGTAACGGCTTTGAGAATGATCCGTGTATACGGCCTAAACAATCTACAGAAATTCTCAATTTAAGTATTATTTACTTATACGTTAAAAAACCTCTGAAGAAAGAGAATGATGAGCAAAATATTTTTTACTTTTACATACTTATATATATGTGGAATATATAGAAAGTGAAGCATTGCGATAATGCTCAATTTCGAATTTGACTTTTAGATAGAAATTCACATTTGGAGGCCCCGGGGTCCAAATAACCAAGTCTTCAGTCAATATGCTCTTTTTGTATGTGTTTTTTTTTCGTTGGAAAAAGACGCGGATAGGCCATTTTTACCCACTAAAACCACTTACCTACTCCTATATTCCACCCTCCACGGGTCTGCCATTAGGCACTACATCGTGAAGGGAGATGGCAAGTGCCTCTTCATGCTTATCCTCTCTACATGGGACATTCATCTGTCTTATGTCGATTCTTTTTCTTTCCGTGCAAGTCACCTCTTCTATCGTTCTCTTCCGCTCTCAACCTCTTATCGATAACTGTGGCGAATTCCTTCACCAGTGCCCAATATAGGTCCGAACGTAGGATATAGCTCACGAAGTTATCTAGAGTGATATTTCCTTCATACGATTTCTCCAGTTCACTTCTTTCCTCTCCAAAGAGCACACAAGCAAAGAAAGTGTATATGTTTGTTAGTGAACACCCTAGGTAAAAGACGAAAAGTCGTACGAAACTTAAATTACATATTAGAGGGGTGTTAGGTACGCCTGTGATGTTACAGCAACGTTTTCAACAAAATCGATTAACATAAGATAACATCGATTCCATAAGTTCTACATAATGAACACATTTTATTGATTTTTTTTTTCACATTCTCACTTCATTGTTTATTTTTTCAAGAACGGAGCTAATGATTTTGATTAAACCCAGTACACCAATGTACAATCAAGTGATATTCTATATCATCTCGGTTCTATTCTCATTGATGTAGTTAAAGAATTTTCTTAAATAAATACATTGCCTTGCTTCCCGAAATTTTTATTAGACATTATATCCTTAGTATCCGAAGTTTTTATTAGTCGTATTGCCTTAATTTCCGAATTTTGTATTAATATCCGAATTGAAATATATAAATATTGAAAAATTGGAACTTGCGATAAGATTTTATAGTAAAGTTTTGATTGATTCAGAAATTCAAAAGTTAATTTACAGTCTCTTTGTTATCCTGTAAACTTGAATGTAGGTTTTCTGGTAAGTTATAATTAGATTTGAGAGGGTCGTGTGCTTGGCATTCAGTTAAGATGTGTTTTACGGTAAGTCGCGTTCCGCAGGTCTGGCATAGAGGTTTAAATGCCGAATTAAAAAAAAAAAAAAAGTCGTTCCCCGAAGTAACTTTAGTTTTCATTGCTAGCAGTAATAAGATAATGTCTAAATTTTAACTATTTTAAGTATTTCGTCACTAACTAATGAGAAAAAATAAATAATTCCCAGTGACTTGGATATTCATTAAGAGTATGAAGGAGTTGAAGAAAATGTGATAGACAATACAAAAATGATCAAACATGAAGATGTACCATTTTCCAACAAATGTATACAAGAGGCAAATAAAATTATGTAATAAATATAAACTTCTATGTCAAATGCGTATTTTTTTCATTACATATCTGTGGAAAGATCTTTATAAGTTACAGCCTGAGTCAGTTGTTACTTCGATGTCTGCTGACTGAGGAGATCAGCTGATCGAATGTATTTAAAGAGATGTACCGAACCCAATAAAGCCAGTGTGTTACAGCAGTTCAAGGATGTTAGATCTTATTCCTTCTCTTTTTTTGACATTTTGCTTTCACCGTTTCTTAAGTTATATGTATATACTATTACTAAAAAAAAATTAGTCAAAGACCTTCAAAATGATGATTTAAAGAAAAACAAATATTTCAGACTAATTTCATAAGCAAATATTTAAAAAAAAAAATTTCTGAACAATCAATTATTGTGAACATATTTTTTTGTAAATACATTTATAATTTTTGTTTTTATATTGATTAATTATCTATAAATTTACTTATTTTCCCTTTTGGTAATCCGAATTTTTCGCTCAACCCAACGCCCTTGGTTTTAATTAGTTCGAATTATCAAGAGTGCATTCACTGTAAGAGCTATAGACGTTAGTTTTATAATTGTGACTAAAAATCAATACTTATCTGAAACTATCGGGCGTAAATATTGAAAGCAACCATCGTAAACTGTAAGAGGATTCTCGTTAAATAGCTTAGGGCCTAAAAGGGACGGGATAAAAGATCAGCCCACTCTGTATAGGCTGACTGCGGAGAGGAGATGAAAATCTGCAAATCCAATTTTATGTAAAAACATTCTTCAAACTTTTTTGTATTATAACTTGTCAAGCTTTCGTAATTTTCTTTACAACGGATTAGGTTAAATTTTACAAAATGTCCAATAAAAAAAAATTAGATCACGCCGCAAGTCTATTATTTTCAGTCTGTAATTTATTTCATTTAATACATCTGTATTACTTTGAATTTGTTTAGTTATTAAAGTTTAGGAACTTTCTCAGTAAAGTATATAAATGTTTACGCTAAGCGTAAAAGTTAATCTTGAGCGTATCAATGGATTGACTGAATCCAATCGCTAGTCGTTTCATGGAGCAGACAAACATATCACAACGACTTGGCAAAGATATAGAACTGGTCTAACATTGTTAAATTTAAACATTAAGGTATCCCATAGGGACGTGACGGTAGTGCGGGTTGGGGTGCAGGTCCCAGTGCGGAACGTTGTGGGTTCGATTCCCACCTGGGGCTGTTAACATTCATTTTTTTGGCGTTCCCACCTTGTACCAATAGGCCCACTCGCTGGACTTGTTCCCCTCCAACAAATACGAATACCAGTACCAGTATGGTATCCCATAAGTATCATGCCTTTTCCTAACATGAAATGAAAATACAATATTTACTGTCTAAGATATTATTTATTTTGTTATATAAGAACCCTTTTTGCTCTATTGCTGTCTTCTATCTTTCAGGAAGCTTCGGTATTCTTTCGTTGTGGTGTTCTTAAAAAGCGCTTATTGCGAAGAGAATTTTTTAAGGCCAGAAGGAATTATTTCGTATATTAAGAAGTATTTCGAGGAAGCAGTATTGATAAGGTCCGTATCTTTTGTTTTTTAAGTGGCCTTCTAGATTAAAATTTTTCTCTCTAAATCTTTCAAACAAATTGCAAACGGATGTTATAGTTAAAGCATCATCATACTTGTACACGGTAAAAATCTCGACAACAGTATCACTTTTTGTGAAACAATGAAGCATAACACACTGTAAATGTCCCCTTTTGCTCCCTATGTTTAACGCTATGGACGAAATTTTTAAAAGAGACTGTAGGACAAACAAAAAAGTACTGTAAAAAAGCTCTGGGATGACAGAAGCCGATGACATTGACGGCTAACAGATAAGCCGCATGTCTACACAGGCAGAGCTAGATAGGGCCATTCATACCGGGAAGAGAAAGAAACTTTTGGGAGACCGTAATATATTAATGTTAAATAGTAAAGTCAAGTTAGTGGAAACGTACTTTGTACCACTGTGAAGTAAGCCATGTATTTAGTGAACTGGCTAAAAACCAATGAAAAAGAAAAAAAACAATATTTAGAAGCATTGTTAAGATATTTTATTTTATTTAATACCTAATTTAAATAAATTATTATCTAACGTATCATTTGTAATAAAATTATAAAAACATGTAGAACATCAGAAAAATTATTAATAATGAACCATGGAGACGTTTCCATGAAAGAAAGCCATAAACTAAGTAATTTGACATACCAGGTTAGGTGAAATAATAAGCCAGTCTAAACTTTAATTCAATCATTTGCTAATAAAAAGATAACATTCCTTATGAATTCATTAAAAACCTCCACTTTTTAGTTAAAACGACGTAATTAACAATCATGAATGATATTTATAAAAATGATATATTTGAAAAACAGGAATCGACCAATCACATTAACATGTTGCTTACGCAAAATTATGGAGGATTAAATTATTAACAAGAGATTAAATTGTTTCATTGAAAACAAGTAACTCATTTCTGATAGACAATGTGGATTCAGGGAACATCATAGCACAATTCACCGCATATTAAAACTTCAACAGGATCTCTCCGATTCATTTATTTCAAACTCAATAACAGTAACATTATCTATCGACATCGAAAAAGGCTTTTGAAAAGGTTTTTAAGAGATTAATAATTAATAATTGATAACTTTGGGTATTCAGAGATATTTTATTCAATATGTCATAAATTTCTTATCAAACCGTCAACTTCAAGTTAAAAAACAAGCCCAAATCAATGGCGTGCCTCAAGGGAGCGTTCTTACGTTTCCAACACTTTTCAAAATAGCCACTAACGTTGTAATCTGTGAAGTAACTTATCATGAGAATATTTTATCTGTAGAAAAGTATACTGAAGTTCGTGGAATACGCCAAAGCGTCGGTGCATATAGAATTTTTTCCCTACAACTGACAGAATTGTTTTCACTGGTACAACAGACTTCTAAATTGCCCAAAACGCTAGGCAGGAATGAAAATAATCACGTAAAATAATATGTAGACATATTAATTTTACTATATAGCTTATTATTTGGTAAGCAACTTTTTTCTCGGCTGGGGGAAAATATGGTTCAATTAAAAGAAGAAAACATTAAGCAATTAAAAATCCTATGGGCTCATATATATCGTTTCCTAAAGGCTCTGGTATGATCTGAAGTGAAAGGTTATTAAATTACTACAAAATCTTTCTACATCATTGTTCTTGTAGATCGAATATTTTCTACTATATTCCTCAAAATAAGGGACAATTACAACATAAATTTAACTTTTTAGTGAAAATGATCAATTTTTGAAGAGATGTATGTCAGAAAATAATGTTCACATTTTTTTTTTTATGTTAAAGATTAACAATTGAAAAAAAGTGGACAATTTTGTTTGTTTTTAATTTGTTTCAACAATAGCGAACTTTATTTGAGGACGTCATTTATTCTTTTGTTAGTAACGATGAAGTAATCATATTGAAGATTCATGTTGACTGATGAAACTCATCAACCTACAATTAAACACGGAAAATGTACTGGGTATAAAATCCGTGAATTTTCGTTCCTTGATATCAATTAAATTAATACTCGCTACGCTTTTGGTATTCACGAAAAAGATTTTAGTTATATTTTCACATAAAATGTTCAAAAGACCGTAAGTAAATCTCGATGAGATAGTATTTACAATCGATCGTGAGCACCATTATTAAGTTCTGTGGCATATCTTTTGACCATTTTATATATTTAAACCCTTTATAAATAAAGGGATTATATAATGGGACCTATAAGGGCCCAGTAAATATTTTTCTATCTCCTTTTTGTTTGTGATACAACTGTAGGTGACAACGCGCGTCATGGATATAGTGCACAATATTTTTTCTAAAAATGCAAAAATATAAGGGCAATGCAATCAATTGAAATAATATGTGAATTTAGTGTTTTTATTAACTTTTTC
>NW_027105298.1:871415-873265 GCF_000696795.3 Halyomorpha halys
CTAGCGAAATATGTGTTTGATAGAAGCAGCAATATAGTTTGGAGTTAAAACGCGCTGAGCATTAACTGCGGGGCAGCCGTATGTAGGGACCTATGAAAATTTACCCAGCCTTTGCAAAGTTTAACTCTACCTGAAAAATGAACTTTTTGAGAACGAAGGTAGGGTTTTGTTGGACTGGTTTTATTCCGGTGGTACAGGGACTTTTTTTTAATCTACTTTTTCTCCTGGGCACGCCGTCAAATGTACCGTTAAACGACAGAAACTGTTTCGAATTTCCCCCGGTCGGTGTTCCTAGCCCCTTGGGAGGTCCCCTTTGTGCCCCTGTTTTCATTTCTCTCTGTCCTACCTTCTGTCTAATAATATTTTTTATTTATTTATTTTTTGTGTTGTTTAGGTCATCTCTTAGCCTCAGTATTTCGATTTTTTGTTCATTTCCATTACGCTGCTAGGTTTTGGGTCAGTATAATATTTTGTGTGAAAACTCATAGCACGGGTAAGAGTCAGTGTAAAAAAAAAGCCTCGTACATTATTCTTTGAAGTGACTTCAGAAACAAGGAGTTTTTAATAAGATCATAAAAAAATATTAATATACAATATTACAATATAATTTAATTACAGATCTTAAAAAAATCTTGAGTAGATAGTTTGAATTACATAATTTTATTAATATTACAATCTGATATACCCACAGTCTAAATTAAGGAACGTTTATAAAAAACCTGGGTAGAGAATGGCATACTCTTGATTCCACTGATTCTATGAAAGAGCTTTTAATTTTTATTCATAGATTAAAAAAGCAATTATGTGAACAATAATGTGAGCGTTTACAAAAAATATTGAACGAAATACTGAAAAAAATACTTCATAGTTCTTAGCTCCTATTGAAAATTCTTTTTTATTCATAAATATTGTCTTATATATTTTCTAATTATTTTATTTTTTCCTTTTGCCTCAAAGACACAACTTAGAGTAAAGGATAATGGAATAATCAATATATATTGATTATTTTTAGTAAAATATCAATTCAAATTAATTCTCTGATATGCGTAAATAAATTATTTTATAGGAGATAAAAAAAAACAAAACAAGGAATGTGTTGCTTAATTTTTCTAAACTAAGCATAATTTATTAAAGATTAAAAACCTCCACTTTTTAGTTAAAACGACGTAATTAACAATCATGAATGATATTTATAAAAATGATATATTTGAAAAACAGGAATCGACCAATCACATTAACATGTTGCTTACGCAAAATTATGGAAGATTAAATTATTAACAGGAGACTAAATTGGTTCATTGAAAACAAGAAACTCATTTCTGATAGACAATGTGGATTCAGGGAACATCATAGCACAATTCACCGCATATTAAAACTTCAACAGGATGTCTCCGATTCATTTATTTCAAACTCAATAACAGTAACATTATCTATCGACATCGAAAAAGGCTTTTGAAAAGGTTTTTAAGAGATTAATAATTAATAATTGATAACTTTGGGTATTCAGAGATATTTTATTCAATATGTCATAAATTTCTTATCAAACCGTCAACTTCAAGTTAAAAAACAAGCCCAAATCAATGGCGTGCCTCAAGGGAGCGTTCTTACGTTTCCAACACTTTTCAAAATAGCCACTAACGTTGTAATCTGTGAAGTAACTTATCATGAGAATATTTTATCTGTAGAAAAGTATACTGAAGTTCGTGGAATACGCCAAAGCGTCGGTGCATATAGAATTTTTTCCCTACAACTGACAGAATTGTTTTCACTGGTACAACAGACTTCTAAATTGCCCAAAACGCTAGGCAGGAATGAAAATAATCACGTAAAATAATATGTAGACATATTAA
>NW_027105298.1:873315-875523 GCF_000696795.3 Halyomorpha halys
CAACATAAATAAACAAAACCATATTTATTTATTTTATGCCGACGTTTCGACCTGAGTTTCAGGTCTTCATCAGGGGGTTGTGGCGTGTAGAGGGAAGAATGGTAACTCGTAATAATAAAAATAAATGTTTACCGATACAACCTATGAAGGGTCAGGGATGAAGAACTTTGTAAGAAAATACAGTTACCAATGGTTGTGCAAGGAGGTGATTTAGTTAGAATCAAACTCGACCGCGATTTTTCCTCAATTAAGGGTTTGTGAGACTGGATAGACCACCGTGCACAAAGGGTCGACTCACGACTACAGTAACAGAATGAATTATAATCTGTCACAGCCGAATTAGGAACTGGAGTTTGTAGTTACTATTGAGCCACACCGCTCCCAGAATTATTAACATAGAAAAAAATAAATTAAACTACATTTTATTAAATTAAAGTCATTTTATTCTGGTCTGATTAGTGTTATTTTTGTTTGTAATTTTTTAAGTCTTGTTTTGTCTTAAAAATTATTCTACCCGAAAGTGCCTTGCAATTAACCGAGACAGGGCAGAATGTTGTTAGGAGATAAAAAAAATAAAGGAAAAGACTAGCAATGCCCTCCCATGGAAAGCTCCTCAGGTATTTGCATGCCTAGTTAGCGGAAATGAGATTTTTTTCCAGCTGGGGATTAAAGGACACGTAGCAGAGTCCCAAAGTTAAATATAGCGCCCTCTACCTCCACTGAACTACACTCTTATTTGTCTATATGATAAAACGCAAACTGCAAAATTATTAGGAACTTCAGACTCGTTAAATTAATATCTCGATACTTTCATAAAAATTGATCTATTTCGCAGTATCTGTATTTATATTTTTTACATGGCAAATCGGAACAGAAAAAGAAATTTCATTAAAATATTTTTAAACGATGAGTTTATGAGGTGCTTTGTCGTGCAATCACTATTTATTTTTTGCTGCAAGATCTGTAATGTTTTTATCAAGGAAATTTTTATATCATCTCTCTTTGTCATACACTCGGTTGTTTAAAATTTCTGAAAACAACAGAAGTACAAATATGACTGGTTCTCAGTTACACATTGCATGATTGATATGATGCAATTATACTAAAGTATTAAGAAATACTTTAGAAGGTATTTTATCCTTAACGTCTCTATCTCCCTCTCATTGATCGCTTACAAGAACAAATTATCTGATCGATAACTACGTAGCTTACAAAATGGATTGCAACTATGAAACCTTGCTTGCAAAAGCAAAGGAGTCAATTGAATTGCAAAACCGTGGAATAAGAGGGAATGTAAATACAATAAGATGAAGTTGTATAGCAAACATAGAGCGGGGGTTATTGTAGGCTGGCACGGTATGGGGTGGCAGAAAACGATTATCGTAACAGTTTGACGCCACTCCGCACGGTTTGCGGTTTTATTACCATCCTTTTTAATGCCTGTTCGTCCTCTCTCTCCTTCCTCTAAAGTACACTTTATTTCCATATTCCCGTCGGATTATATCTTGCGTCTTTCGATCGTATCTGCTAGAAGTATTAGCTGTGGGCAATGTTCCAAAACGTGCTCCAGAAAAGGAATCAGGTGTATATACGGTTATGGTAACTCACAGTCGAATTTTAATATTAAACCAAGGGTTTATAAAATGTAATTCAAAACGCTTATCTTGTAAAATATTTTCCTCCATTTTCCATAAAATATTCTTTCTATCTTAAACCTAACATTCATATATACAAACATACACTCACACACACACACACACACACACACACACACACACACACACAAACTCAACTATAGTTTCGTCAAAAACTTTTAAAATAAAGCTATAGGAGTACAAGATAAACAACATAGATGGCAACTAAACTTTGTTCGAATGTATGTACAATGTACAAATGTACGATTACTCAATTTTTAAATGTGGGGGTTGGAATTAAGTCTGATACTTCACTGGTACCGTTGGCTGCATGTATTAGTATCAAAACTGGATAGATATTTACTGAACATTCTCCGTAATCCGAATACTCGCCTGTAGCAATTACTTCGGATTACAGTGATTTAACAGTATTTGGTATTTAGGATGTGATTACAGTGATCAATCAAACACTTCTTCTAACCATTGTCAGGTAACAATATTATTATTATAAAAGATTGTATTCTATATTTACAAATCTGAGATCTGTGATGATTTAATGATTATAATATTCGTT
>NW_027105298.1:875663-877996 GCF_000696795.3 Halyomorpha halys
GCCATGTTAGAAAAAGTGTCCCGTAACGGAAGTAGATTGTGGGGGAGGTAATTAGTAGTGTAGTAGTGGGGGTAAGAGGATTATAGATGCTGAGAGTCATGCAGGCAAAAGTGTCTCGTAACGGAGAAGGTAGTGGTGGGGATGGGTAAGAGTGAGGTGGTGGGGGTAAGAGGATTATAGAGTATACGTTGTCACGGAAATATGTCACACTTTTTTTTTTTTTTATAAGACAGTATTTTTCGCTAGTAGGTTAGTGGTCAGTGTTTTTTTTCTGACCAACCCTTAAATTCTGAATTATTCTTTTTTTTCTGTTGCGACTAAATCCAGGCCAAATGGAAATTCTTGGGACACCGACAGGACACACTGAAAGGCACAAAAAATTTATAAATCTAATCTAGAAGTTTGATCAAGGGATCGCCCCAAGGCATGGGAAATCTAAGAGCGCGACCGTTTGCCGAGGATCGGATGTCATCTGCTGCTGCCCTTGTGACATTTCTCGGGAATATTTATTGAAAAGTATGTCCTGCAAGGGACAGGTTTCAATCCGTCAGTGCCTTCCGTATTGTAGACCGCCTTCTATATCGACACACCCGCTAAACTTTTCCAATTTCATTTTTCTGGCATCCCCTTTTCTTTGTCGATCATGGATCCCTATGACAATGAACTTTTATCTTCCTCGGACTGGTCCAACGTTATTCATTTTTTATATTAACAAAAATCAGCTTTTATTGTAAATTTTCTCGAAACAGGCATCCAAGAATTGCTCTTTGGGTTCAATAATATTATTTGTCCTGAGTATGCTTTAGAAAACTGTTTCAATGCTTTAAACATCATAATCGTTTCTTTGAAAGTTACAGTCGACAATATGGCTTTTAGTATTTTGATTTGTACTCTATCTGAAGATGTTCTAGTTTCCATCCAACAATGTATTTTTCGCAGGTTTTTGCATTTTTTTTTCCACACTTAATTGCTGTGACGGTAGCTCTCTTTCATGTACATCTCTATATTCATTATTTCTTCTTCTTATTTCCAAATTTAGCTATAATTTATTATTTTGTCACATTGTTAGAATTTATTATTAGTTTTTAATGAATTAATTCTACAGCCATAATCTTCTATCAATCTTCTCTATAAGAACATTTGATAGTTTATTTCTACTAGTAAAGTGTGGTTTTCTTACATGACACTCCTATGCAAATAATTCATTCAAAAAATCTGAGAAAGTAAAAAAACATCTATAAGTGATCGATAAATACGTTTGAAAGATAGGCTTTAAGTATTTGAGTTCTACGTTAACTAGAAAAAATGAAATTAATGTGGGGAAAAAAAGCTAGGTTGAAGGCGGGAAATACTTTTTATTTTTCAATTTCGAAACTGCTTAGCTCACGCCTTCTATCGAAAAACTTAAAAATCAGAATTTACAAAACTATTATTCTTCCCACTGTTTTTTATGGATGCGAGACGTGGCCTCTTACACTCAAGGATGAACAAAGCCTTAAGGTTTTCGAAAATAAAGTATTACGTAATAAATATGGACAGAAAAAGGATGAATTAACGGGAGAATTTAGAAGATTACACAACATTAAATTAAGGGACCTACGCCCGGTAAATATAATTCAAGTTATAGCATTGCGGCGTATAATATGGACGTTTAAGGTTGTAGGGCTTAGTAACGAGCGGATCCCTAAAATGTTAATAAACACTGAACCAACGGGTAAATGGCCGAAGGTTAGACCGAAACGTAGATGGAAGGATTGCGTTAAAACTGATTTAGTAGAATTGGGTTAGGAGATGCATCACTTGAAGGATCTATGTAGAGAGCGATTGGTGGTGTTGGCATCGAACCTTCGGGTTCGTTAGGGCTTTATTATTATAAGTGGTCGATATTTGGACATAGAAAGAAGAAATGATGAATACAAATATCAATAAATCAAGAATGACGGGAAAGAACTCTTGAAACAATAGTTTCGATAAAACTGGTATAAAGTATTAACGTTTCAATGAAATATTAATAATTATAATATATTTCAACTTCTATAAATTAATTCTTTTTATAAAAATATTGTCTATAATTCTAAACTAAAAATTCTAAATTATTACCTACCCATAATACCTCATTTTTAGCTCTAGAATACTTTTAAAAAATCAGGGAATTGTGCAAGTTTCTACTCCCCTCTAATAATAATTAACAGTAATGTAAAAAAAGGAATTTTGTTTTTTTACAGAAAAAAAGTATATAAGCTTATATTTCATTATTTATTATATTAAATATATAAGTTTATATTTCCATGACCTCTTGCCCTACAGTATCCTTTAATAATACCCCACTTATT
>NW_027105298.1:879500-884655 GCF_000696795.3 Halyomorpha halys
TACAATAACAATTTAATTAATTGTAAATGGATTACTATTTTGAAAAAAAATATTTTAAAAAAAACAGAGTGATATTATTTGATGAATATTTTTGTTTTTAATGATAAGTGACAATTAGCCTGCATAATTTAGATAAAGAAATAATAAGGAGTATTAGTAGTAATATTGTTCCGTGTGTTGAGTTAATTGTAAGTAAATAATATGATTATTTTAGGCATATGCTTGATAATGGCCTAAGGGCCAAAAATATAATGAAAAATAAATAAAATTGAGAGATAAGCGTCAAAAAAGATATATGTGTTTTTATTTAAATTACCAATTTAAAAAAATAAAAAATGTATACAATATATTAATAACATGTATTTATAGTACCTATAGAAAAATTAATAAAACTAACACCAAATAAAATTTGAAACAAATATTAAATCAGCGAAAGCACTACTTGGTGCTAATAGGTTTAGCATAATAATTACAATATAATAAAAAATTAGCTACAATATATTTCTAAGAGATATAGACTTAAACCATTCGGTGATACGTATTGTAGGCTATACGCGTCTATAGCCAAAAAAATGCACATGATCTAATGGCACAACTGAAAAAAAAAAAAAAAAAAACCAGGAGCCAGTTTAGGCAACTGATAGGGGTTTGTGTGAATAGAGCTAACAGTTTGTTAACCTACCAATATTTTCACCTTGTCTAAATGAAATTGCTTAAACAATAACTTTAAATCTAGTTATTTAGAAATGTAAAAAGGTTTTTTTTTCTCTTTTCTAAGCCATGGAGGTTGGGGTGATGTCATGGTTGGAAAAACTGTTTAATGTTGGCATTTGAAGAAAGAGGTGGCTGAGGAAATTAGATCTTTCGGAAAAGCGTAGTTGTTTGTATCAGTATAATGTTAACGGGTGTAAAAAAAGGTTATTTTCTGTTTTGTTTTTTTTCTAAAGTCTTTATTTGAAATATAATTTTGTATTTAACAGTGCCTATTTTTTTTCTTACCCCTCTATCAATTTTATTATTTTGAACATCATATGCATACATAATATATACACAATACAAAGCAAACAATTCAAATTTATATTACTATTATTTTCATTTATATTTCATATTCTTAGCTTATTAAAAATGAGTTTCACTATATTAAAATAATAACAACTCCTGCCTTATTAATTAGATTCGATTGAATTATGTTTGAAGGTTATTTTTATTTTTATTGTATTTAATTAATCTTTAAATAGTATGGCAGTTCAGAAACATGTAAGCTCTACCGTTGCCGGTTTAGCACTTATCAGCGCAGCAGATAAGAAGAGATACGTTGAAAAGGACTGGGCTATTTTTACTGATTTATGAGTTTTTATGATTGCAATCCCCCTTGAAAAAGTTGAAAATTTTATTTGTAGTCTATACTCCTTAAATATTTGTTCAACAATATTTTCATTAGGTTAGTTGGCATTTACTTATATTAAAAATCATTTTGAATTTTTTGTTTCTAAAAGTTTTTAAAATTTATTTATTTGTTGACATTTACAACTTTATTTACACAAAAATGCATGTTGAGAAACTACCCATTGGAAAGCCAGCAGTCGAGAGAGTGTGGTGCTAGACAGGAAAAAAGGCATTGGTTAGTTACTGTCATAATTTTGGGCCGTCCGTGACCCAGGTTGAGGCACCGGTCTTTTCAACCTGGGAACTGCGGTGGTGACGACTTTTTTCATTTCTTTGATGGCTCCACGAAATAAATCTTGACTCTCTATCATGATTAGAATGGGTTGGTTACCTCTTAAACCCAACCCCCTCCCCCGATGGTCAATTAAATGACCAGCAAGGTGGCCAAGTCACTGATATAAGGAAATGATTTGCTTGAAGAATCTGTCCATATTATTTTCTAAACTAGAAATAAAATGATTTTTTTGGAAGGTTTTTACTGAAATCTATGTTGGATATTACCATCTCCGCATCAATCGTTAGTGCACAGTGTATGATACATTTGCAATTTCGATGAAGCATGGTTTAATTATTTATAAATTATGTCACAATTTTTTCTTCATAAATTAGTATTGTTTCATTTTCGAAAGACCAGCCAGTAATTGCTTGAAATAGATTTTTAAGGAATGCCTTTCATTCATTGACCGTTTCAGCTACAGAATATTTCAATATAAATTTTACGACGGATAGAAATACACAACTAAAATTTACAAGAGGAATAAACATAACAGGATAAATTGAGATAAAGTAAGAAGAGGAGAGGAGGATGCTGGGCGCGGTTGACGTCGGAATTAAATCAGTCTAACGGAAGGAGAGGGAATCTTGTTCAACAAATCAGATTTGTCTCCGAATCTGCATCCAGGCCATCTGTCATCTTTAACCGAATCCCTTTGATACGCAGCCCCATCGATTTGTTCCTCTATTTCCTTCCATTCCGCTTCCACTCCTACCTTGATACATGCTTCATATCTCCTTGCCTCAAAAAGGGGGACGAGTTGCCATGTGCCAGTGATGCTCTAGAGACAGTATATGTTTCATTATGTTAGCAAGTCATGGACTTAACTATACTGAAGAAAATAGTAACTAAATAGTTTATAAAAATAAAAAAAAATTGTTAATAATATATTGAATTTGTCAACCCCCATTATCAAAGCTATTAAAAAAAATTAATATTGACAAGAAGTCTTGGCTAGATAAACCTCAATGAAAAATTATTAATTCTGCCATCATGTGTTGTAATGGTGGATGAAATAATAAATTTTATTCTCAGACAAAACATACATCAGAATATTACAGTTGGAAAATTCAATGGTTTCTTTAATTTGGATTTTGGTTGACCGTTTGTAATAATAGATGAGAAAGATATTCCGGGTGTGGTCAAATAAAAACTCAAATTGTGATTAAACCATTTACATTGAGCTAAAGTTTCGCTCACATTGCAGGGCTTTAAAAAAATACAAATACTTAAGTGATGTAAATATGAATGAGAAAGTAAATGAAAAAAAAAATTACAATGAAAAACTATATAGGAATAATAAAAGTTTATAGGCAATTAATGGTAACTGAAATAATAACAGATAAAAAGAAGAAATACAAATTAAACTATAAACTAAGTTATGAAAAAAAGGGGAGATAAGAATAACATCAATGTACTTTACAAACTAGAAGTCACAGCCAAAGTGAACGTTTCACAGTATAGAAAGGAGGGGAGTAAGGATTGAGCTAAAGTAGGTTACATTTGGTAATAAATTTAAGGTAAACAGTATAGAAAATTAAATAAAATATTAAAAAAGGCAAACATTAAAGATAATATACATAATAGGGGTGTGGAAAAATTATCAAAAATAATTGTAAAATACAGGAATAGAACACAAAAAAGAAATGAAGTTGAAAATAGATACAATAAATATGCTGAAGGGGTAAACAGGTGTGTAAATTATATAATAGAAACCTTAATAATAATAAAATAATTAGAATATAAGTATACTAAAGCTGGAAGTAACATATCAATATAAATTAAAAATAAGAGATATAAATACAAAAGAAAAGGAATGGATAGTAAATATAAAATATGAAGTAATAAAATTAAGAATGGGGTGAGAATTTAAAAAAGAAAACTAAGTAAAAGACATGATGGAAAAGTGGGTTTCTGAAATGGAGAACGTACTGAAAAGAAGAAGAATGGGGATTTTATAAGGATTAATATGTGTTGGTAAATCAGGGAAATGCTGTCTTTATCGATTTTATGATTCACGGAATCCTCTGTTAAATGTATATGAATGGCCTCCGAGATGAGGCATTTTTTATGGTTTGAAACAGTAGAGAGAACTGAAGTCTCATCGAAGTTAAAAGAAAGATTGACGTTTAAAGCGTGTTCTGACAACTTAGAGGTAAAATGGTTACAGGAGTTCATAGAAGTTTTGTGCTGGAAAATGTGGTATTTAAGTTGATTGTTATTATTGTAACGTGGGTCGAAACTTTGACTAAATATAAATAGTTTAATTACTATTTGAGGTTTTATTTGACCGCACCAGGACCATCTTCCTTTTCTATGGTTCTTTATATCATATTTATTTTTAATTAAGTCCTGTTATTTTATTTTATTTTTTTGCATCCATTCACATTCCACCGATAAAATGAGGCTTTGGGTTTATCGATTAGCTAAAAAAGTCTTTTGTATATAGTATTACAATAGTCATACATAGAATGACTTCAGCAAGTAGGGCATCGTCAATCATAATGGTCACTGATAGGTTATCATAATGGTTTATTTAGTCATTCTATACTTGGCCAATCCCGGCAGGCAGAATGGTTATTCAACCGGTTACAAACCTATTCTGGTCATATTAGGAAGTTCAAGATTCATGCAACGGGTCTTACACAAAATCAATTTCAATATATCGTCAACTGATTGTAATAAAAGTGTCTTGTATAGATTTATTTACTACTGGATATTTTAAAACTAATCCATAAAATTGCTTCCTACTATTGTCTTCTAGTTAATTTTTGTTCGTGGGATGATACATTGGCCATACTTTAAAAAAACAAAACGTTTCTACTGAGGAAATAGATCCATCAGTTAACATTTACTTCTCGTTCCAGACACTTATCTTAGGCAAAATATGCTACCAATCCTAACATTTTACTAATCAAGATAAGAAGGTTAAAATAGTTGACTATAATTAGACAGTAGCAATCGTTAGTTCATATTGCACACCTCTAGATTGAATTTAATTCTTTATCTTTCAAACTAGGAAGTATTTAAAACATTCTTCTATCGTTTTGAGGTGTGAGGGCAGTGCCGGTTCGAATCCAGCCTAGGGGCGTTGACTTTTTCATTAAGTGGCGGTCCCACAAAATAAAAAAACTTGACCCCCAACCATGGTTACAATAGGTTGCTCACCTACCTAATAACTAGGCAAACATCACCTTCGACGTGGATTGCCTTAAAAAAAAACATTCATCAAGTATTATTTTGTACATTTTGCACATCCTTGTTGCTTTGTACATACACATTCACTTTCAACAGAGTTAGGAAGAATTCGCTGAAGATGTATTCCTGATTACCATTTTACCACAAATACTGTGTTTATAATTATATCATATTTTTAGGTAAATAAGAATTTTGCTCAGTATTTGTTTGTTTGTTTGTTTGTTAGTTTTGAAAGGG
>NW_027105298.1:885935-899896 GCF_000696795.3 Halyomorpha halys
CTGTCTAGAGAATTTAGGATTTGTTTTTCATGAATACTTTCGGTATTTATGGGTAATGGATATATCAGTTTTGCAATCATTAATCATGAATACTTTTGGTATTTATGAGTAACTAATACATTATTAATTATGAAAATGTTCGATATTTGTTTTGATGAAAGATAAATACAATTGTGAATTATTTCTTACAATTTCAAGCGGTTCTCAGAAATATTAATTTTACTAGCTAACCCGGCAATCCTTCGTTATTGCTATATTTGAGGATTCATATGGAGTTAATGAACACAATTGATAGTTTGTTATAAATTATTGTATTTAGTTAAAATTAACCATTTACGTAAACTTTATTATTAAGATTTGGTAACAGAATGAAACGAATATATTCGATGACATTCGTTTTTAGCACCTCAAATATCAGAAAAAAATATTAATTATTCCCAAGAGGGAATTTGCGAAAAAAACCGGAAAATAAATTTAAGCTACTACTATTATTATTTGAAATAACAATAATAGTACTATTATAATTGCATTTGATTTCCTTTGAAAAATATAAATAACTTCAACACTACTCAAACCAATCTACACCAAACTTGGCAGTGGTTTAGGGCTCTAAGTTGGAGGGAAAAGGTGGTTACCATATGTTTCCTTCACTAGGAGAGCTGTCCCACCAGAATCGGCTTAAATAAGACAGCTTTTTGGCTCTTTTTCAATATAAAATTGGACTCTGTAGTTTTGTACGACTATTTAATGTAAATGATAATTACAAATAAAAAATACTGTGTTCGTTGAAATTAACTGATTCATTAATTAAAAGTTGTTCCCGTCGAAGCAAGTGCTACAGTTCAGCCTAGGCAATGTGATACACGCTACACTTGGAAGAACATGGACTTATTTCGAGTAAGTATAAAAACTAAAAAAGGGATTAGCATCCACCGATTAAGATTCGCTTCATATTAGTCATAGAAAATTTATAGAATTTGGTGTACACAGAAGTTAATAAAAGCATTAAATTATGTATTTGATCCTTGTCGGACAAATATCTACACATATATACATGTATGTATCTGTGTATATTTCAGTAGCCTTTTCAGACCATGTAGATCTAAATCTAGAAAATTTAAAAGCAAATAATATAGACAGAAAAAAACCCCTCTCAAATAGTGAGTTGACAAAATAATATAAAAAAATTATGAGAAAATATCGAGATATTATCCCGTCGACCATATGTTTCGTTTTGTAGGCTACAACCGACTTTAGCAGGCTCCCGAGGTAACCAAACGCTCAACAGGTCTTTTCAGTTATTTTTGTTTCAGGTTAAAACCCTCAGCAACAGAACATAAAGTCAACAAGATAGAACGTAAGTCCAAAAAAAAAAAAAAAATTGTTAAAGACGTATAAGCTACAGCGAGTGAATGGTGGCAGGAGTCAGAATCTGCAGTGATCTTCGATTTTATATTCATTATATAATTCAGATCATTTTTCCTCCTTCTTTTCCTCAGTAGGAAATCTTATAGGACGATTGACGAAACGAAAGTTAGTTTCTTCTTGTATTTTCTAATCTCGATTTTTCAATTCATATTTCAAATGTTTGTTTAAATTTCGTAATATTAGCGACAATGATATTTGATTTTTGGTTTCATATTTAGCCATATTTACACTGCAATAATGAACTATAAAACTCTTTATAATTATGAATCTGAACCAGGGCCAAAATTCTTTCATACTCCTTGTCTGGGTTATACTTAAAATTTCAGTTAATGATATAAGTTACAAGGTAATATATAATATGCAGAATTATCAACATATTCAGAGATATTAAATATTAAAAATTAGAAACAAAAGGAATAAATGATTTCAAAGAGTAAATTATTGGTTTCTGAAGTTCGACTCTCTGTTATAAATTTTATTTCAATAATGTTTGTTTAATTAAGTTACCGAAATGGAAAACAATCAAGAACATATATCATGTCTAATTGAAAGAGCCTGAAAATGGCGAACCTCTGTTTGTAAAATTTAATTGACGTTTATGTTTTGCTTTCATTAATTTTAGTTGAAAAAAATACATGTATATAAATGTTAGGATCGAGAAATATGAAATTTTGACATTTTAAAGTTCAGTTTAAATTAAATGTTGGGGAAATCTTCAATTTTATGCCAGTCAGATATTATTATTCTTTTCGGTTTCCCACCTATTAGGTAGGCTAATTGCACATGTCATATCTCTAAAAACAAAAAATAAATATTAAAATAATCTCATAACAGTTCCAAAAACTATTTTTAAAATTATTATTCACATACAAACATTATAATTTCAGTACAAAAACTATTCCACAAAAAATCCCTTCTTAACCTCATTAACAATATTAACAACAATCCTACCTCCAAAGATTAGGACTCTATTATCACTTTATTACTATCCTTAATTTATTTAAAATTTCACTAACTTTTTTTAAAAATTAGTTACAGTTTAAAAACTGAACTAGAAATACCGTATTTTTATTATTTGCATACTTTTGTATAGATATACTTCCCCTCACATTTTTTCACACATAAATGTGCACATATATATGTGTGTGTGTTTTTTTTTTTTTTACGAGGGTCGGTGGAAATCTTCAAAAGACACGGATAAGCCCGTACCTACCCGTGTGTGGGATTTTTACTTTTTTTTAATTTTTTCTAAAACCACCGCCCTACACCTGTTCATTCCTCTCCACGGAACCGCCGCTAGGCATTACTTCATGGAGGGAAATAGTTGATTAATGCCTCGCATTCTTCGCATGGTTTTCACGTTTCCATGCTAGTTACTTCTTCTAGCCCTCTCTTCCTCTCTCAACCTCTTGAGGACTACTGTGGTGAATATCTTCACTGCGTTCCAATGCAGGTCTGAAAGTAGCATATAGCTCATCACGTTCTCTGGTGCAACGTATCCTCCACACACTCTCTCCTATTCACTTCTTTCTGCTGCAAAGCGAATGCAAGTGAAAAACACGTGCTCCGCGGTTTCCTCG
Organism: Halyomorpha halys; assembly: GCF_000696795.3. Classification (NCBI taxonomy): domain Eukaryota; kingdom Metazoa; phylum Arthropoda; class Insecta; order Hemiptera; family Pentatomidae; genus Halyomorpha; species Halyomorpha halys. The sequence goes on from NW_027105298.1 coordinate 888,944, forward strand.
ACAGTCTGACATCCAGGGCATTCTGCGGTGTTGTCCAGTTTGAAGCGGTACTAGTAGGCTCTAGAGCATCCATGTTTTGCAACATGTGCAACATTTGGTTTATGTAAAAATCCACCTCACCATGCTGGCGACCATACCATTTGCCCACATCGGGTATCAACATGTGAGTCCACCTCTCAGAATCTGCAGCCTCCCAACGCTTCTGCCACTGGTCGATGGTTATTTTTCGCTCTTCTTCTCTGGAAAAGTGCAAATGTTGTCCATAGTGCCTGCTTCTTTCTTCAACAAGGAGTTCCACAGGTGGCATTCGGGCTATCACGCACACCGCTTCGTAGGAAACAGTTCGAAAAGCGCTAACTGTCCTTAAACAAACTCTGCGGTACACCGAAACTATCTGTCTCCTGTATGATATGGTAGCCATCGCTTGTTTCCAAATCGGGGCTGCATACAACATAATGGAGGTGACAACAGTAGCCAGAAGCCTTCGCCTACTTTCTTTGGGACCTCCGACGTTTGGCATGAGACGTGACAGTAGGGATGCAACTTTAGCAGATTTGGTGCTTATATACTCCGTGTGAACATTAAAGCGGAGACGTGCATCGATCATGACTCCTAGGTACTTTAAGCAAGACTGGGAACGAATTTCGTGCCTACCCAGCGTAACAGTGATAGATTCAGTCTGCTTCCTGCTAGTTACTAAGAGAACTTTGGTCTTGTGATCTGCAAGTTGTAGGCCTACCCAAGACAGCCAACCTCGGACCGTAGCAAAAGCCTGGTTAGTGATCAGGGTAACATCTTCCAAGTACTTCGCCGCCACTACAACTGCAACGTCATCTGCGAATCCAACAACTGTGGCTCCCTCCGGCAATGTCAATTTAAAGATTGCGTCGTACATGACGTTCCACAGAAGAGGCCCTAATACCGAGCCCTGTGGGACACCTCCAGTCACCTTGTATCTCCTTTGGCCAATGTCCGAAGAATAAAACAGAACTCTATCTTTAAAGTAGTCAGTCAGAATTATCATATGATAGGCTGGCACCGCCATAGTCCGTAGGGCATCTATTATTCAGGTCCATCTTGCAGTATTAAAGGCATTCTTAACGTGTAGCGTGATGATTGCTGCATAACACTTAGCACCTCTCTTCTACCTTGCTCCAGCAATTGCTGTGCGGGCCATCTCGACTACCAATCCAACAGCATCTATCGTGGATCGCTCTTTACGAAATCCGTATTGAGCACGCGGGAGGCCATTAACTCCCTCTGTGAACTCTTGTAGCCTGAGGGAAAGGATTTTCTCGAATGCCTTACCCATGGTATCCAATAAGCAAATTGGACGATAGGTTGACGGGTCCTCCAGTCTTCCCTTACTCTTTGGAATGAGTACGAGGCGCTGTCTCTTCCAACGTTTCGGAATTGAGCCTTCACGAATGCACGAATTGAAGAGATCGATGAAAAGATCCGGTCGTTTCCTGAGAGCAACCTTCAGAGCTACATTAGGAATTCCATCCAATTCTGGTGCCTTCCTATGTTTTAGGTCCGAGGCGATGTCCTCTATTTCTTCCTGCGTGATTTGTGCAAAGTCCGTTATATATATTGTCAATACCTTCAATACTATAAGCCTATTCAGGGAATAGTGTTCTGACAATACTGTCTACAACATTTGTTCTCATGGTGTGCAGCATCGTGCAATTACTAAGTTTCCTAAGCGCTATTTTGTAAGGTCTACCCCATGGGTCTCCATCCACCTCATCACAGAGTTCTCTCCAGCACCGTCGTTTGCTTTCTTTAATGGCTTGTCGGAGGTTCCTTCTAGCTCTCCTGAACTCTTCTTGAAGCACTGAAAACTCCGGTAGACCTCTCGCTCGCTGGTAACGTCTTGTTGCTTGGTTTCAACACCGGTGAAGATCGTCAATAGTATCTGTCCACCACTACACTGAGGAATGATGTTTGCCAGGCTTTGAACGGGTCATAGCTGCGTCTCAAGCCCCAGATAGAAAAGAGGTCAGTATACGCGCCTTTTCCTCGGCTGACCCTTTTTATTCACACTCATCCTCTAGCATTAAAGTGAATGAAGCGTCATCAAAAGTTTTTGTATTCCAGCCATTAGTCCTCCATCGACAACTCTTCTTTCTTGTAGGCGTATGTAGTATCATTATAGTATCGATATAGCCTGGTGATCACTGTTTGTATTAAATCCACAAACCTTCCAAGTAGCAATCCGATGCATACGTCCACTGACAAACGTCAAATCAATTATTGATGATCTCCCTGCTCTTGTAAACGTCGGATTTGTTACGGTGTTCATAAGGATCATATCATTTAGTTGTGCGAAAGCTTCCAGGAGAACTTCACCTCGTCGATTTGTTATTCTACTTCCCCATTCCGTTGCCCATGCGTTGAAATCAACAGCAATGATAGTTGGATTATGGCAACTAGGCTCTCAGACAATGCGATCCAACAAATTCTCAAAGTCTTCTATTATGATGCTGGGATAGGCGTAGCAGCTAAAGATGTACACGTCGTTGATCTTTGCCCAAACAAAGCCGGAGTGCGCTGTAGTATTCATTTCCTGAATAGCTTGGGAATTACAGGCCCAAATAGCAGCTTTACCACTGGCATCGGATACCCACGAGTTGCCATCCAGATTTTTATATTGTTCGCTGAGAATAGCAACGTCAATGAGCTGTTCCCGTACCGTTTGGTAAAGGAGATCCTAAGCAGCTTCGCAATGGTTCAAATTCAACTGGAGTATTCTCATCTACGATGTTGTTGGATTTGCGTCATGGTTTTCAGTGCTGAACGGAAAGCTGGACACTTACTACTTCCGCTGGGGTGGTCAGCATCTCCATTTCCCGCACATAATGCGCATTCAGGTTTCTGGTCACAGTCAGTAGCTTTGTGACCCGCTTTACCACAGTTTCGACAGAGGGAGGTCCTATCCTTTCCAACACAATTCCGGGCTATGTGTCCGTACTCCCTGCAACGGAAACACTTTGGAACTTTGAGTCTTTCCCGTATACGGCTAACCACCAGTCCTACTCGGACCTTTCCTTGTGCCATAATCTTCCTAGCCAGGAGAACCGGAAGTGAAATGACCGCCGTTTGTGTACCACCGTAGGCTTTCCGGATGGACTTTACCGCTGTGATGGGCATTGACTCTTCACCCAGGAGAGGTTTTAAAGCCTCCGCAACCTCCTCTTTTGTGGTGAGATCATCCAAATCTCGCAGTTCAAAAAAGGGACTCCTCCGTCCAAGTTCGGACTTCTGCCCCTTCACCAAGCAGTGTGTGTGTGCGCACACATCTGTGTATTTCAAGAATTTGAACATTTCATCTTATAACTAACATTTTACTAATAATTATATATTTAAAAGTTCAGAATAATTTGGTTTAGTCCTTTAGAATTTAATTCAAAGTTTACTATATAATTTATATTTTCTGAAATGTAATTCGATTCCAATATTTTTCAAGATATGACATGGGCAATTAGCCTGCAAAAGCGACAGTTTAAGGAATTATTACATCAATCATTAAGGAATATTCATTCATTTGATAATATATCTGAAGAGATAATGTAATATTAATATGAAAATAAATTTTATAGATTATCTCCTTGAGAATGGCCTAAGGGCCTAAACGTTGGAGTTTTTTTAAAAAAAATAGTTGAGAGTAAAAGTGGATCATTTGAAGTTTGAATTAATAATAAAATAAACCACTCACAAATAATCAATATAATAAATCAGTAATTACTTATTTTGTTCAAACTTATTATTTTTTTTCTTTGGAACCCTCAATTTTCTTAGTGGCGAATGTGAATCTCAAGCTAGTTAGAAGTAGTATTTGCATTTATATTTTGGCAAAATGGAATTTGCTGTTTCTAATACATGTTTGTGTCGTTGTTATATTTTGGATTAGGGTGTATATGAATGAAACCTACATGTGTATATGAAGGGAATACTTTTATTTTTGTTCTCTACAAACGGTTTTTCAAATAAATGTATATATACAAAAAATAAACTAAACGTCAAACTAGGTTTTTAACATAAAACATAAAGTACACTTTGCAATGGACATGAATCGTTCGTGAAAGGGACATTAAGACATTGAAATTAAACTGGCTGATAATCGCACTGAAATTGAAATATTTATGCAACATAAAATGATTTTATTTTATAATCGGATTTTTATTTCTGTATTATTACTATGAATATATTTGATCATTGTAACACATTCGTTTAGTATTCTTTTTTCACAGAACTTTTGTTTGTTGTACGAAAATGTATCTAAAAGTGATTTTTTTCTTTTAGTATTGAAATATTTCCTTTATATAGAAATTTTTGTCATCGATGTGCCAAGGTCCTGTATAGGCACGATCATCCTAACTTTATCTTTTTGATGATCGTCTATGATGTGCAAAAATTATAGAACTAGTTCTTCTATTGCAGATTAGAATACTCAAGTTTGATGATCCTCATTTTTAGAACAGATTGGTTACGATATCAGAAGGAAGCTGAAAACTGAGTACATATTCAATTTTTTTTTCTGATTGCTTTATACTATTTTTACAATGCACGGAGACGTTTCTATGGCTATAACAACTTTAAGGAAATCATGGGGACTATTTTAAAATCTCTACTTGCCGTTTTAAGCAAATACTTTAAAATTGATATAAGACCGTCACTCCCTGGGGTCTATGTAGGGCGGGTCCCCCCGGGAAGGATTGCCTTTTTTTTCTTTAATATCACATATCAGACTTATTAGATCTATAACATGATTTCGTACTGAATATGACATTAGCGCGATTTCCTGAAAGTATTTTTGTAACAATCAAGCAACCTCTAAAGATTCCTTAAATTTTTCGAGAATAAGCCTGTAAATAAAGAAGCAAGAAATTCACAAATGTTTGTCATGATAAAATAAGATAGAAATTATTGAATTTGTCTACAACAGATAGACATATTTTGTTTGTAATATAAATATTACATATTAATATAAAATATGTGTGTAATAATAATTTTAGTAGTAATAGATTTCTATTTCAGGTAATCCTTATGAATATTTAGATTCATCGAAGATAGACTGACAATGTGGTAAGTAGAGAGAAGAGAAAAAAAAAGAGCTTATTTATTTCATTAATTTTATTTTATCATTGTATCGTCAAAGTATTTTTTTCGTTTTGATATTTCTTTATTTTCACATATTTACACACATACTAAAATTAGTAATGTTGAGTGGATAAGGGATACGTTTCGACAGTTTACTTATTTCGGAACACGTGAAAATTCTCTTGAAAACCTTATAAAGCTCTATTTTATTGGTTAATAAAACTCGAGTATACAAGCACTCTTGTATAAATTAGTAAGGAAATGTGGAATCTTATTTTTATTAAAGTTAGCTTCTCTGCAGAGGTAGAATATCTCAAAAGAGAACTGGGGGCAATTGAGTCTGTGTAAATGTAATACTGCCTATTTATATTTCATTTTTATTTTATTTCCGGAGGAGAAAAAATATTTAAAAACCTCTACGAAAGTAAATTGAAGTATATAAAAGGTGGGGTGGAATTATCCATATCAATGGTTGTTACATGTTTTCCGTTCTGCAGTATTCATTTGTAGAGAGTAATTTGTATAAAAACCAGTATTAAAAAAAATATATATATATATATATAAGGTTTTCAAGGGAATCTGAAATATCTGCTGAGCTAAAGTTCTGGTATTTTCGACTCTCAGAAATGGTTTACATTCATCTTCAGTTTTTTTTATTAATTGACCTCAGTTTATTTTACTTGTGTTAGCTTGGCTGTGGTCAGGCGGCTTTGGCAGTTTCTAGCTTCACTGGTTCATGGCCCTCTCTGCTCTTCTTCGGACTATACTATCTTGGACTCTCTAGCTCCCTACAATTCCACTTCGTTCTTCCTTATCGGCCTTGCCTAGCTGGAAGTGTCCTTCTACCTCTTTACAGTTGTGCCGACTTTCCAAGCATCCTCCCGTCTTTGTTCTTCCTTGATGGAATTCTTCTCTCTAATTTCCTTCTAAACATTCATTGGCTAATCAAGTTTTGGGGGCGGAACCTAGGACTCCACCCCTACACATCGGGTGGCATTCTTTTGATGTCTAAAACACTTTTATGTTCTTCCACTTATCTTTATGGCTGGTCCTGATGTAGGTCTAGTCACCCATCTGGGCCCTGTTTCATAACGAAAGCTAATAGTATTAGTTCAAAATACAAGTATAGAAATAGCGAGTTAATTACACTAATACTTATTTTTTTCATAATAGGGAAATATTGTAAATTAATAGCAATATTTAGCTGCTAATATCCACTATCGAAGCAATATTTCATACCTTGATGGGAAATTTATTCAAGATTCCGAAAATGGGGACTACAATTGATATATCAGAGCAGTAGAAAAATTGACGAGATCACTCACAGTAGGAAAACGTGTTTTTCTTTGAAAACCATTTAAAAATTAATTTTGACTACGGAATAACATAGTAAGGTGAGGTTCGTGGCACTAAATTATGTTTTTTTGTAAAATAAGCCCCCTTAACTACAGGTATTTTCTCTTGGAACATTCTGCGACAAATAAAGAAAAAAATAATGAAATTAAAATTAAATTATAGTAGACAATTTTTACAACTCAGACCATAATTGGAACAAATGCTGTTTACTTTCATAGAGTAAAATATATTTTTACTATTATTATTATGATTATGTTTTACATTTTTCTATCTTACATTTCTCCTAATAATCTAATTTTATTTCAAGGCTTAAGAATCAACTTTACCGTTAGATTTATATTTCTTTAGCAAATATACTTATTTTTTAATGTATATAAATATTATTTTAGCCTTAGTAAGAGAATGGTGCGTGAGAAATTGAACCAATTCAGCTATTACTTGTAGATTGCTAAGCTCGGACGAACATGAGACCATATAAAAGGATATAAACGAGTGTGAGATTGGGCAGAGGGGGAGAATGAAGAGCGGAGGAAATGGAGTATAGAGTTGTGACGGGTTATGATGTAGATAAAAGGAGTACATAGATCAGGTGCTACTGGAGATCGCTGCGTCCCTCAGGAATCCTAACAATCTTCCAACCCTCCTCAGATAATCTTTCCCCTACCTCGTGTATTAAGTATTAGTAGGGTCAACCTCTCTAATCCTTCCTTTTTTCCGGGATGCTTATCCTACGAGTTCAAAAAAACAAATTTGAATGCTTTTTTTGTTTTGAATTACAGGAAAAAAATCTATCAATTATCATAAATCAGTTTCTTATGGAATTTTACTCCTCGATACAAGCTTGAAAGAAAAATTTTCCTAATTTTATTAGTTTTATGCTTCATCCTATTTAGCAAACACAATTAACAATTAATTATCAATAGGGAAGAAATTATCGTTTCTTATCCTACATTTTACTATACGATTGAATCTTTGAATGACTCCGTCACCAGTTTAGTCTTATAACAATATGACTATAATCTAACCAAAAATACTCCATTTTTAATTTAAAAGTACAAATATAACTACGGGGGCAGCGGTAGCAACGTGGCAACGCGTTAGTCTACCAACCCGAAGGTTGTCAGATCGGTCCCGTTCCCACCCGTGCTTCTTTCAAGCATAAAATAGCACAAAACTCACTCACAACCTCCCACAGGGCATTTGTGAGGCCCCTTAGCCAATGAGCACTTACAAAAAATAGTCGTGGGAATGACGAACCCGCCCTACGAAAAAAACACGTTAAGAAACGTGTACGAAGAAATGTATTTCCTAATACATCGCGCGAGGACATACGCCTCCATGGTCTGTCGCCCATAAAATAATAATAATAATAATAATAATATAGCTACTTTCTACTACTAAATTCTCCATAATAAAGGAAAAGAATGTAATATCTTTTAATAAAGCTCTCCGTAGATATGTTCAATTTCGTATTACAAATGAGGCATATCGAATGTGTTGGAATCGAATTACAGAATGCAGCTTTTTCTGATGATATTGTCGTTTCATGTAGTAGTAAATTTCTTTATTGAAGGTAGTTAATTAATCGCAAATGGTCACTAAAATTGCAGAGAGCTTGAAAAAAATAAAATATTGATACAAACCAGATAAAACGAAAGGCGTTGTTTTATAGTGGGGAGCAGAAATTGATACTAAAATTTAAAAACATAGCCTAAAAAAATTAATTATCCAAAAAATGTAGCCTATATTGGTTTAATGTTTGACAGATATCTAAGGCTTCCACTCACTTATATAAAAAGTGAAATCCTTTTAGATAGAGTTTTAAATCATTGAAAAATCAGAAGAAAATCGACTCAAAATACAATATAATATTTAATGCTTAATACAATAATATTTAAAAATATAGATAAAGAGACCAATAACTAACTATAAATAAACATTTTTAATAAGTAAATTTGTTACAAAATAAGAAATGTGCTTTCACTATCAAGTTATCAATTAGGCAGCAGGAATCATTAAAAGAAATGTAATTAAAAAAAACACCAGGAAAGAAACTTTTTGTGGTAAAAATAAGGTCTGTAAAATTTTTTTAAATAATTTATTTATTGTTATTTACAATTGTAAACAATATATACAACAAGTAATAATCATGTAGATTAGTCTTTTGTAATGGATTGGCAATTTAGGCCGTTTGTCTAGTAAATGTTGTAATAGTCGGAATCGACGAGCAGTTTCTTAACCACTATAGCCTTCCTACAATATTGAACTTCAATTTTTAACGAACATGCAAATTGACAGTATATTCGTTTGTATTGGTAATAAATTAAATTCCTCTAAAGTAACTTTAATTTGGTTTAATAAATAGTAGATCGATATAAAACTAATAAAAAAGTGGATTAATGTAAACTGTATAAATTGTAAAACTGAATTTATATATATTAAGATATTTGAATAATATTATATATTATATAAACATTATGCTTTGATAATTAACTTAAGAAGAATGTTTTTGTTGAAAATGTATTTTTGGGAATATCTGTAATAATATAGTGGGTGGTTAGGGGTGGTAAGGGAGTTAATAAAAGGAAGTAAGACATTTAAAGCCTAGCATATAAAATCGTAAAAGGTGAGAGAGAGAGTAAACAAAAAACAATGCAATAATAAACTGAATTTATAAATAAATATTTTTGTCTTGGGGAAAAACATTTAATGCCAATTTTCAGAGCTTTCTATTTTATTATGTCACATTAAAATATTACATACAAAACAAAGTTCCGTACAAACTGTACATATATATATTTATATATATGATTTGAATGGGTAAATTTCTACAAAATGTAGTAGATTTTTTTAATCCTAAAAATAGATATCCAATTTCGTAATAATCTTTTTTCGTTTTTACAAGCTATACCCCAAGGTTTACAAGGATTTCCAGAATTTCAATATTTTTTCTCATAATGAAATCCCTGATTCTATAGATCCAGTTAAAATAATTTTCCACTAAATTTAGCTATACTTTTATCCCGGTTTCCAACAATGAGTGGTTTACAAGGATTTCCAGAATTTCGATGTTATTTTTTCCTCAATAAAATCCCTGATTCTATGGAAACAGTTGATATAATCATCTTCATATCTTTTTTATATCGTTGAATTATTAGATTTATTTTTTTATTTTTTACTTGTTCTATATGATTTAATGAGTTCTATTATTATAGGAACGATAAATGCATTATATTTTAATACGTAATATGTAATAAATAAATTCTTTTAAACTTAATCAATTTATCAAAAGTTCTAGACATCTTAAAACTATCACCTTAATTTTCATATTGAGTAAATCTCCTCTTGAACATAAATTGAATTAGAGTGGGCTTTCATCGCTGGAGAGGCCTTGAAAAGATTCTTTACGCATTTGCCCCTATAAAATAGCAGGCGTCGTATAGAGATCGATAAATCACTTTAAGTGCCATTAATAATGGAGGTGTGGATTGGCTTTAAGTTCTTTGCAAGGTTATTTTTTAGCTTTATGAAAAATTAGGTAAGTTATTTTTTTTTTTTATAATAAAGGACGAATTGTTATTATAAAAATCTTAATAATTGAGACAATTAAATTTTAATATTCTTCGTGATGATATATTAGTTTCATAAAATCTATCTACTTACTTTATTTTATCTGTCGGAACATTAAGATATTTAAGTATAATTATGTACTATATAAAATTACCCCACAAGGGTTCATGGGTTCAGTACTTAGTAAGGAACCACTGTTTCTATGGTTGTATGGTCCTATATCATTTTTGAAATATTAGCTTAAAACAGGAAGAGGAGTCTTTAAGATAGTTAAATCGAGCAATATTTAAAAAGCTCCTGAAATTGAATTACGGCATGAAACCTTCACTCCCGCCCTCCATGGTAGCCGTAATTATCTGACTTTTCAAACAGACAATTATAGCGAGTAGGTCGGTCGATGTACGACACGTCACAATCTCACAAGAGGAGATACATAACACAAAAAAGGCAATCCTTCCCCGCCGGACCCCCACCGCTAAGACCCCCGAGAAGCGACGGCCCTATATCACATTTGAAATATTAGCTTAAAACGGGAAGAGGAGACTTTAAGATAGTTAAATCGAGCAATATTTAAAAACGGCATGAAACTCTCCACTCCCGCCCTTCATGGTAGCCGTACTTTTCAAACAGGTGGTGATTTTTTTCAAGATCGCTGGGAATGTCAGATTTTTCCACAATTAAGGGTACTCACCTTAACAGTCTAGATGAATCCCAAGAGGGCTGCAGAACCCACCTGATTTAATCACGGCTGCTGTAACAGAAAATAATTATCTACCACTGCTGGACTCAAGCCCTGGTCGTTAGAATTAGTAGCATTTAATAGCAATGGGCACCCGCGTTTCCTAAGAGAGAGAGAAATACTTTGTTCACCTACGCTGCCCAAATACATCAGGTTGCTACATCACACAGCATACTGATCAATCC
>NW_027105298.1:900191-905642 GCF_000696795.3 Halyomorpha halys
ATAGAAATAGGATATAAAGCACGAAACATGGGCGTTGATGACCTCAGGGTTTTACGCCCTAAAGCCCCAGACAACAACAACAATTACATGGTATAATAAAATAGAAAGAAAACATTTTTTTTCCCTACAGTTTCCTTTTTCAATCAATTTCAGTCTATACACCAAATACAAATATTTCAATTCATTCTTTTTTTTCTTTTCCTTTTCTGTTCCTTCAATTTCACCATTTCACAATTCTTAATTCACCCGATCAACAAATTCACCCTCTGGATCCTCTCCAGTGACCCGCTAAAAAAATTCACTATTAGACGGCAATATGAGATCAGACCAATAATAAAACAGCAGTAGATCAGTTTACCAAAAAACAAACAAATAAATACATTTTACGAGAACAATACTTACACATAGATTCAAAGGAAAATATAATAAAGAACCGGTTACAACAAACACTTGAATGGATAAATAAGTTTTAAAAAAAATAAAAATAATAGTACTAATAAAATAAAATAATGTAATGAATAAATAAGTTAAAACACACAAATCGACAGGTCCACATATTAAAATAAATAAATACAACAATGAATAATCTCCGAGCTAATTTCCATGCAGGTGATGGTGTATGATCCCCAGGAAGTCCAAAATAATATTTTCTGCCAAGATCGCAATATCCCCGATGCTAACACCTAGGCCTTCTAAGAAGCTCCTTGTTGTATATGATATTGTTCCGCGACATCCAAATCAGAGGCCTCTCACGGTGAACTTTCTCGCTCCGAAGGTCTCGCGGAATTTTTCCTTAAGGAAAAGGACGCATTTTTCATATATTTCCTTTTTTTCCCTTTCCACTCCATCTTCCTGTTCGAGGTCATTAGTTTCAAATCTTACCGTCGGATCCAAAACCAGAGCCGTGCCTCCGAATTTTGTAAATGCTATAATATCGGCATATCTGACGGATCCGTCGGTGTCAACACAATAAACCTCCTCGAGGCAGGTGAAGTCTTTTCTTTCAAGGAACTTCATCAATTCTTGACCCCGTGGTGCCGGCGTGTTATAATGAGGGAGTTTTTGAGGCATTTTCCGAGCACATGAGCTGGTGTTTCAGACTCTCAGCGTATTTGCGACAGAGGGACCCAACTTCTCCTTGCTGTCCACTGGCTCCTGGTACTCCACGCAGGGGTGCGTAGTTGATATTAAGTTTCAGGGCGTTCGCCCATAATATAAACATGAATCTTTTCTATGGTGATGGATTGGAACATTTTTTAGAGATATAAATCATACATAATTTCACATCTTTTAAACTAAAGTAAAAACTTCTATGTAAAGAAATGGTTAGTTATCGGAAATGAAATAATAAAAACATTCTTTAAAAGCTAATAAAACCTTCCAAAAATTTCCTTTTGCGCTAAAAGATGAAGGCATATCTTTTAGCGCAAAAGGAAATGAAGGCCTAATATTACCAATATTTTTTTTTTTATAAATGTGATCTGTAATTCTAATTAATATAGACATTCATAAAAAAAAAATAATCTCTGATTATGTTGCAATTTCTGATGATTTCGGGATTCTGTTCAGATCGTTCTGAAAAGTATGGACTTTCTTTTATTTTCTTCTTTATGATTTTATATTTCCGCTTCTATATAAGGTCATTTATGAGATCCCTCTTTGTAAAGGACTTAAGAACCTTTTGCTGTTATGGCATAAGATCACGTTTTGCTTCTCCTCTGGATAGCTGACCTTTTAAGCTAGTTCGTTCCCCTCTTTCCTTTAACGCTTTCTTATCCAATTTAAATAAACATTTTTCTCTAAATGTAAGCTGTCATCTCTTACTAATGCCTAATAACATCAGTAATAACTAATAACAGAAACTTATTTTTACCAAATAAAGTTTGTTTCATTATAAACTAAAATGATATTTTAAGGGAAACCTTACAACAAATTCTTAGTAGCACTAAAACAATGTGTATGATAAAATAGTTTTTCATTTTCTTTTTTTCAGATCGATAAGTTATTACAATTTGAGGTCGAAATGAGTTCTTTACGAACACTACTTACTAAGATGAAATTGCTCTTAAATACACCACTTTTCTCGAAAAGTCCCTAGATATCGTTATTGTCTCTGATTTTGTTAAAGTACCGTCAAAAATATTTCTTCTATCAGAGCAGGCTATATTCGAATTTAATACAATTAGCTTTCTTTCCAACCCATAAGAAAATGTTTAGTCCCAAAGATTCTCTCAAAAATGCAGAATAACCATAAACATTGAAAAGTAGAAATTGAAGGAAAAGTATTGAAAAACGATTTAAGCAATAATTATTAAATTCCAATCAAAATAATCAATATAATGTGCAGGACAAGTCTACCCAATATGAAGCATTTTTTTACTTCATATACATTTTATTACAATTTAATAATTAAAAAATTAATAACGGCTACTGGAGCATTTTTTTTAATATGCGTTTTTTATTACAATCATTTCGTTGTACATACATACTCGGGTTTCATTATTAATGTTTAATTAATTAAAAATTCAATATTGACAATTTCAAAACTTTTTTTTCTGTTTATTTCTCTCAAATTCTACAATTTCCTTTTTTTTTTGTTATAAGCCAATTTCATTCTGTTGCGGGTTGAAATGAAGTCTAGTTGAATATTTTAAAAATTTATTCGATTTAAATTTTCTTTTAGAACCAATATTTTAAGGTGGTCACAAAATGAGGAGTAATACCGAACAGATAGACTTTGAAAAAAATGGTTAATATTGATGGTTAAAATGGATATCTGAGAAAGTATTGATAACTGAGGTTCATTTAAGATTGTAGCAAATTTTATTTGTTTTCGAAAATAGCTTATAAGCAATTCTTCCAGGCACATAGTTTCTGGAATTATTTTATAAGAATAAAATAAAAAATATTGTTCTGGTTTTTATAAAAATAATTCTTATTAGTTCCAGAAAATAATTTAAGTTACCAATCGATTTGTAGAATAAAAATTTATTTGTTAAATATAAAACCTATTTTATCTATGATATAAATAAATTTCATACAACGAAAAAATTCTTTCTACTAAACATAAATTACAATTTCTTTGGGAGAAAAAAAAAAACAACTATTTATTAATGGTAACCAACGTTTCACACCACTTTGCTGGGCTAAATGATAACAAGAAACAAACAATGTGACAAGATAATTAGAATACATATACAAAAAAAATTATAAAAAAAAAGAAAAAAGAAAGAGACAAATTAAGTAATGAAAATATAAATATAAATGAATAGAAAACTAATTAATAATAGATACAATCATATGTGATATAATTGTAAATATAGAACTAATATGGTAAAAAGCAGGTGTGAATGGTAAACAGATGGGTAAAGTGAATATGGCAAAGGTAAAAAGTTAGGAGATAATGATAATAATAGTAATAATAAATATAACAGATAAGAGGAAAAAAATTAACATGTATACCTGACGCTTAAACGTGACTGACCGTTAAAGCTAGAAAGGAATAGAATGGGCGAACCCCACCACAAAGAACTTCCCTAACCATTCGTAAAGATCATTTTTTTAATATATATATATATAAAAGTAAACTGACTAGATCAAAACGTATAGTATTATGACAAGCAAATTTATGTAATAAATTTAAAAGATATTACATACTGATTTTAGATTTAAACAAAATGTTTATATAGACACGTAAATAAAATAATTGAGTTAGAGTGAACATTATAAAACACGAGAGAAGTAGAGAATATTAAACTGAGAAAAAATAATTATCAATAAGAATGAATAAAGTATACAAAATTTCATTGAAATCTGGGAAGGACAAGTGAAATTTTACCAAAATTTCAATTTGAATTCCAACAGATTATTCCTTGATTGTGTTTAATAGAGATGAATATAGCACTCGACACCGAAACCAACTGTTACCTAAAGTAAACTGATAATAAAATGGTGAATGAGATATCTGAGCTATTCAACCCCAACTAAAATCTTAGAATAGATATGACAGAAGTAAAATTATATTTGTTTTTAACAGTATATCTCAACTTAAATACAGATTGTGACGCAAAGATAAGTTTTTTCTAGTAGCCCATCTGTTGTCGTGAAATTTTTCGGATATTATTCATAACGTAACACTACTACACTTCTAAAAATAATTTAAAACTTTCTAAAAACTTCTTCTTCATTAAAGTGGGAAGTCTTCTTCAGAAAACCACCGTTTTATTATTTTTTTTCATCAACTTTTTACTTTCCTTTTTTTCTTCTTATCCTTTCCGTTTTTTTCAAAGCCTTGATAAAGTTAGGTCCACTAACTGAAAGGATCGAAGCCCGAAGCTACTATCACTCGGATTTCCCTTACTGGGTACCGATCCATCAAAATCGGAGAGATAAGGGCTGGCTAGGGTGAGGTAAACCTCGGTATCTGTTTTCTTTTTCTTTCCGCCTTTTTTTTTTTTTTTTTTTTTTGTTGGAGAGAAAAACGGATAGTCCACTCTTATCAGAGTGTCCCCAGGACAAGTCCAAGATGGTTTACGAGGACAGCTAGATGGCTGTTACAAAAAAGGGTCTTGTATTTCTTGTATGAGTAGGCATCGGGCTAATGGTTTTCACAGGGTGGTGTGTCAGGAATAAACTTGGTTAATCTCTAGACATCCGTTATTAATTATAAAATGTAAGCTTTTTTCACCTGTTTAAAGAAATTAAAGAGAAAAGAAATTTAGAAGTTTAAAAAAAAAGTATATACGTTTGCTTATGAAATTAGATCGGAATTAGATTTAAAAATTAGATTACTGTAGTACAAAAAAAAAATCGAAACTGACTTTCAACAATTTCAACAGTTACTCGTTTTACGGTCCTATGATTAAAAAAACAAACAAATTCTAACGCTATGATTTTAAGTGTAACATTTATCTCCCAAACGAAACTGAAATTACGTAAAAGATATTGAAGAAACATTTCCGCTTGAATCTACTAAACAGACCTCCCACTTCATATCAACGATTCAAAACTTTTTTTTAAACATTTTCCCCCAAAAAACTTGTACTGATTTTGATTAAATTGGTCATATAAATAAGCTGAATTTTCAAGGGTTAGTACAATCACCATATCGTACCATACCAGTATTAAATCATATTATTTCAGAGTCCTTTGATCCCAAAATATGGTCATATTAACAAGTCTTATTACAAACAGTAACAGGTACCACATCAGCTCAAAATGCGCAATGTTCCATCCTTGAATGAATTCTCAATGGAATTACAAAAAAAATCTTGACAAATCCTAACATTGGTTTTAAACGACTGCACCCATATTGTATTGATTTTCTTGCTGACTCATGAAGGAAGTTCTATCAAAGACATAAAAAAAAAAAAAAAAAAAAAAAGAGAAACTTCTAGAAAGAAGCTATTAACTACCTTAAAAGAAAATAAACAAAAAAAGGAAAACGGATCA
>NW_027105298.1:906632-916705 GCF_000696795.3 Halyomorpha halys
TATTCTTTAATTTATATTCAGGTGTTACCAGCTTAAGTATACTTATATTAATTAGTTTATTATTAATTTTTCTATTACATAATTTACATACCACATTTTTTTAAAATTTCTTCTCCCCCTCTATTATGTATATTATCATTTATTGTCCCATAATGTTAATATTTTTTACACTGTTTACTTTAAGATTATTTTCAAATGTGACGTACTTAACTGCCATCCCCACTCCTCCCAATACAAATGGTATTCACTCTGACTTAGAGTTTCGTCAAAAGAGGTATGAATTCTGTCTCGTACATTTTCTTTCTTTTTTTTTTTTAATTTTTTTTTAATGGTATTCTTATCCCTTTTCATCTCTTAATTTGTACTTTCTTTAATATTTCTTCTCTTTATCTGTTACTATTTCCGTTTTCATTTATTTTTTACAACTTATAATTTTTCTTATTTAATTTTTACGTTTCATTGTATACCCTTGTAATTTTCCACTTATGTTAAGTGTTTTAATCTTTTTTTTAGCCCTGGCGAAGCCCTGCAACGTGGGGCGAAACGTTGGCTCAAATAAAAATAGTACATAATATTACTATTTGAGTTTAATTTGACCGCACCCGGACCAAATCCCCATTTATTTTTAATAATTTCTGTGTCTTCTCCTACTGAAATCGTATCACAAATCCGTTGATACCCTCATTTCATTAATCCGAACAGTGATTTAATGGTCTAATATTAAGGCCAAATAGTTCAAGGCGTGGACATAAATAAAAAAAAACAGAATTACTTTAAAAGAAGTTTTAATAAAGGAGTCGTATCGAAAATTAAGAACTACTTACAAACTACCTTCAATGAAGTAGACTTACCGTAAAGCCTCCAAATAAACTATATCGAGTCCTCTTGGGGTATTGATAAACAAACTTTTGGATCTTGAAGGAGGCTTAAACCATGTACAATGGAAGCATACTGACCCCTTCAGATCTCCAGGAAGATAAAGTAAAATGACTAGAGACTATGTCCCCAAACTCCTTAACAACAAAGGAAAGCTTCCAGAGTCCCATGTTCCTTAGCTAGTTAGTAAATCAACAAAAAAGTTAGTAAAAAAAAGAAGTAAATCAACAAGTTTAAAACAGTGTATATGCATAAGAAAGAACATCAGAACTATATGTACAAAAGTAATTTTTTGTAATTTTTTTTTATAAAATTACAAATCTTATTAAATAAAAGTACAAAATCTTTTTTTCTTTCTTAAACATTTTGATTAAAGCATTGAAAATACTGCATTATCGAAATATTTTAAAGATCCCTACCTCCTGAATTTTGTGTCTTATCATTATTTACATCACTCAGAACAGTAAAGTTGTTTCAGAGGGAAGTGTCATGAGAAAGAAAAAACAGGTTTTATCGAAACAAAAAACGTCGGCTGTTTGTTAAATTGGAATTAGAGGTAGGGCTGAGATGAGAATCAGGGACGGGATATAAAAACCTTTGGGTCAATAACCTTGAGGTTTTTTGGGCAATAAAGCAATCAGCTTCTGTTTCATTTAATGAGATGGTACTGCCTGGTGAGGGGAAGGAGGATTGGTTAGGAAGGGACATTTCAGGAACGTCTTATATTTAGGAAAAGACTATGTTAAAATGATATGTCTTATGTACTAAATCTATATTACCAATCGTAATAAAAAAAATACAAATTAAATTAAACATAATGTAAAATGGAATAAAAATACGATAGTTAGGAAATGATCAGGGAACATTTGGGTATAAAAACAACATAGAGGGTAGGAAAAATGAATCTTAAATTTTACAGAACCAATTAATGTATGAGGAACAGGGTAGTTTAGTATGAAGTACTGTTATCCTATCTCCTGGGCTGGGTTCGCTCCGGCAGTGGTGGATAATTATTTATTCTGTTATATCTGCAGACGTCGGAAGATCCTCCTGAAGCATATTTAGCATCTACAAGGAGGGAAGTTTTTAATTAGCAAAATAAACTGGTGGTTGTGCCTGGACCTGAATGAATCATCTGCTTTTACAACCATCTGTAAAAAGAAACAGTAATTCTTTACTAATTACTGTAACCAAGACCTTTTTTAGGCTGTAGGATGCCTCAAATTCATAAGCTCAAATGCAGCTATAGATCAAAATTGAGATTAGCGGAATTCAGGGATTTCCAATTTAAACATTCCGAATAAAACTACATCTATACAGACGGATCTAAGACACAATATGGAGTAGGTGCTTCAATCAGATGATGTACAAATTTATATACTTCTGTCATACTTCCCTTTCTCTGAACTGGAAGATATTAGTCGCGCAGCAATGGAAATTGAAAATAGAGACACATTTGTAGGGATTAAAAATCAGCTTTCATAGGTTTGAATAATACTTTTTCACAGAATCGTAGAATAGAAACTTTTTGTTGATACTCAGATTCATTTACAAACATTAGATTGTGCTAGATGTAATGTTCAATATTTGTGACTACCTCGTCACTGTGGCATCAAAGAGAATGAACTTTCTGATACCCCCAAAACAAAAATTATCAATGACGGTAAGTAGTAACTGCTATATTCACAAAATAAATAGTTTCTTGGGTCAGAGAGAAGGCACTCAAAAAATGGCAGTTAATTTGGTTTAAATAAAGGGACATAAACTTGGTATTACTAAACCATTTGAAGTCTAAAGTCGGAAAAAAAGAAACTACAATTAAAAGAAGAGAAGATATGGTACTGACCCACACTCAGGAGTAACATATGAGTATTTTATGACGAAAGGATCACCGCCGAAATTTATATCTTGTGGGGTACATTTAACAGAACAGCACAACTTGACTGAGTGTCATGTTTAGGATAATGAACGAGAGGAATATAGAAGAAATATTAAAAAAATAGTAAAAAGATAACAGAAAAATTGTTTTTGTTTAGAAAAACAAAAAAAAACTTTGATATCTTTAACACAATTTAAATCTAAATACTTCCACTTTTCAATTTTTTTTTTCATAACTCATTTGTACTGGGAAAATGACTTCAGTAGTTGAATACCCCAAAATTATTGCATGTAATTGAATAATATAAAATTCAAATCATTTCATGATTGCATCATATATTTTTTTTATTAACATTCTTACAGAGATCTAAAAGTGAGTAAAAGTGTTAAAATCTAACTACATGTTTGAAGTTAACGATTGTACATAACTAAATCTTTAAAGTAGTGGGTGAGAATGGTTTTTATCACATACTACTTTGTAGTTCGCGACTTAACTTCACATTGAAGGATCATTTGAAGAACAATAGATTATGAATACAAAGAACATAATCATAATAATAATATTATAAACATAATAAGAACTATCATGATGCTTTTTTGGGCCGATAATTTGCAGTAACCCCACATCACCCGTTCCGATAATTAACTCGGTATATAAATGTATATATATTTTTTTTATTTTTTAAATTTTTACCTAGCTGTTTTAGGCATAGTGGAATGCGGAGGGTCAACCAAGAAAAGAAAGTCTAATTCGTTCCAGCGCCACTTCTTACACGAGAATGCTAATTTTGTGCCTCAGCACACTCGGCCGTCATATATTTTTGATTTATGTATAATCTTATTCCAGAAATATGCAAAAATGTTTACACAAATGATTTTCTGCTCTACACCATCCTTTAATAATGTTGCTCTTAATTTTAGACCCTTGTCGAACAGATCCGCTTCCGTAAACTACTTCTCGACAAACGATTACTTGGAATCCTCACACAAGACTAAAAAGACAGAAAACTTTACGTTGATTCAGTCTATTAAAGGAGACAATCGGTCTAAACCTCCACTCCATTACATAAAACTGATCACATGAATATAATAAGGCCTATCTGGACATATTTTGTTGAGCTTTGTCGCGCCATTAAACCTTTGAATTCCTCTCGTATACCATTTGTTCACAAAATCCTGAATGCTCCTTTGTCACAAATAAATTCATCCACAAAGACTAACCAAATATTAATCATTCCATTAAAAACTCCCAAATCCACGAGTTTCTTACCTTGCCCAACAACAATCATCCGAAGCACCTGAAAAGAAGATGGCCTCGAGACCTTGTAATGTAGAAATTAATTAGAGTGTTACAAATGGGCCGTTTCTCATAATGTCTGTATCATACTATATTAATATTAAATTTACTTGATTTATGTTTATATACAGTTGTAAATGTTAATACATAAATTTAAAACAAAGAAAGTTGTTACTGCAATAAAAATTCACATATTTTAGTGTTTGTGATGTTTAAGTAGCTAAGTTTCGGACTCAAACGAGGTATCAATAAAAACAGAATACGATGATAGTCAGTATTCAGTTGAGGAAGTTAACAGCCGGACTGTAATGGACAGAAGCTAACGACGCGTGGTGCTCCAAATAGTGGCTATTTAATGCAGACAGATACAATAGCAGGCTAGGTCATGCCTCGGGTTATAGCAGTTATTAATTAGGTACGGTTTGCGATCCAAAACTGATTAGCATAATCCTATTTACTGTCAAGTGGTGGCCAATCCGCTTACGTTACGCTCTACTTCAGTATGAAATTTGATATGATCGTGAAACAATCATTCAGTCACTAAGCAATGTCAGCGGCGGTAAGGTAGTGAAAAGCCATATTTTCGTAAAAAAAAAAAAAAAAAAAATTATTTTGAATCCTATATATCCTGCTCTTTGCCTATTGCATCTGAAACGTTTACGATAAGGACTTTTCATATCATTATTAAAAACAAACATCATTTGTTGTATCAATCCATGAAGGGTAAGGTATTCAGTTGTTCATGATTATGTACAACCACCAAGTTATTTCCCAAAATAAGGTTACACTATTCAGAGAGACTGGGTTTCCGCAAGAGAGCTCACGAATCCATAGAGTTGATCTGTAGCTGAAATAAAAGAATAGATAATTATCAGATTAGATAAAAACAAGGTATATGTATAAGCCATCCTCAATAATTACTATATGAAAAAGTTCTATTTTCATAAGAATATTTATACTTTCGTTTCATTCCATTTTTGCCTTCTAAATCTTTTTGGCTGGATCTTATGATTTTTATAAGTACTTCAATATCTTAGTATAACTCAACATAGTTTAATGACACCTCAATTATAAAATAAAGCTCTAAATCATATTTTTAACAAGCTAACCGAAACTTCTTTTAAGTTTGAACGACATTATAAAAAAGAAAGAACAACAATAAACATTTTGAATTCACTTCCTGGATGAGGAAATTAAAGACGATCTTATCCAGAAGGAACTCAAATATTGAGGTACAAGCCACGGCATACTAATGAAGCGGTACACTGGTGTTTACAAACAAGAAGGACTGCAATCATAAATCACCGAAGGCACACACCACCCGATGTTGATGTATTAATAGAGAAGGCTGTTAATGAGATGGCTGTTGGAGATTCTATTTCGAGACAGGGGGCTCTGAGGGGAATAAATATTTAAACGATGATTGATAACCTCAGCAAGGGAAGTATTAATCTCTAAGGTGCCCTGCACTCGACAGCACGATATGTACATCTCTTTCCAGATTAATTGTATTTCAGCTATCATCAGCATCAAAACGGCGCCTGCTTTCTTTTCCGTTGTCTACTGGAATTTCTATTTAACTTCTGAAATACCTAGAATTTATTTCATGTTTAGACAAGGAGGATCAGCTGTCTTGATTGAAACTTATAGCTAAAAAAAAAAGTTTTGACTTTTGACAAATCCATCCTTGTATTTTGTGTGCCACAAACAACACAAAATTTAGGAATTCCAGTTATAAGGGTAAATGTACTTTCATCTAAAGATCACGCAAATAAAGAAAAATGTAACTTGATGCATGAGGAACCATCATATTTCTGTTATTTCTAAAATTAATTTACAAATTACTATTCACTCTTTTAAAAAAAATTTAAATTAAAACATAAAAAATCACACACAAGACTGAAACGACAAGAAACTGCTCATAGATTCCGATTGCTACAACACGTACTTGACAAACGCTCTAAGCTTCCCATTCACTACAAAAAATTAGTATACACTACGATAATCAGACCAATATGGACATATGGAATTGAGCTCTGGGGGTCCACCATACCATCAAATCCCTCCCGCATCCAATCCTTACAATCCAAAATCCTTGATGCTCCTTATTACGTTAAAAATAAACTCATTCACAAAGACCTTAACATCCCATTCGTTGCAGATTTGGCCCAAAATAAATATGCGTCTTTTCATTCCAAACTCCTTAACCATCCTAACCTATTAATTCTTAATCTTTCATCCTTAAAAATCCCTGATAATGCTACGAGGCGTCTGAAAAGAAGATGGCGACGGGATCTTCTAATTTAAATTAATGTTTGAAGTACCACCAATGGGTGGTTCATTCACAAGATTTTCAAATCTATATGACACATACAACATATTTACTTATTGTATTATTTTTTACAGTTGTTAATTACATTAAATAAATAAATAAAAAAAACTTTAACAGAAATTAAACATTTATATATATTGAAACCAATTATGAACCTACCCATCACCAATATTTGGAACAGCTTTACCAGGTCACGCTAAAAAAACGTTTCAAACAAAAACATTCATGATAATTACAAAAGCACCCTGGGACGTCAACAACATAAATTTAACTTCTAACCTTCACATGCTGTTAGTGAGCACACACTGAACGTGTACAAATGATTCCATGACAAATTATAAGGATATCTTAAAAATCTTACAAATGCCATGGGAACGAAAAACATGCACAAATAGATATGACGAAAAATTAAATATTATTTGACGCTTGGAGAAAGTGGCGCTGGGTAATGTTCTATTTTGTGGTTATCATGACATTTTCCAAACTTGGACATTTCGTTCACAAGTTATCAAACAAATGTCATATATGAAAAAGATGTGCAGACAAAAAAAATAGCATTAATATTCAAAATTAATTTTTAAAATATTAATACTACAATGATGGGTGTCACATAACTGGTTGTAGGACTGATTTTTCAGTAGTTTTAAATAATTGTATGCTTATACAACTTATCGATTTTGTTTATTTTAATTTCAAATTCTTTAAATTAAGAAAAATCGACCTTGGATTTTTAGACATTTATCACAAGCAGCTATTCCTAGAATGCTAAGAAACAATTGTTTTATCTTCTGAATAAAAGTTGTCTACCTCTTTCTAAACTTATTGTTCTATTAGAGTGAAAACTACTTATTTTTTACCTGTAATTGACAGTTCTTTAGTCATTGATTTTGGGAATTCAGATATTATTGCATCGACGCTTTAACATGACAACAATGTGATATATTTGGTTACATAAAAAATATTAATGAAAACGGTACAACAATTACAATGGATTTATCTTTGGCTTTTTTGAGCGATAGAAACGATAGAACCCGTGTGGCTCAGCTATTAATGAATTAAATAAGTGGTATGAGAAGCAGAAAGGTGAATAGGGTCAAGCAACTTCTTTACTGCAGCAGCGCCGATTCGAATTCGACCTGAGGGCTGACTTTTGTTTCATGAAAGTCCCACGGAATGACTCTGTAGATAACCACTCGTATGTAAGAAATGAAAAGGGAGTAATACAAAATAAAAGTATGTGGCTTATTTTATGTTTATCTTATTAGTTTGGTTCTCTATAAAATTCGAATCATTTCAATTTCGTTGCATACTCTATAAAACTTGTTTAAAAAATTGTAAAAGAAAAATCGTTCGTACGCCTAAGTCTACTGTAACTATATTTATTCATATATATTGCCTAATTATAAAAAAATGATCAAATATAGTCGTTAAATATAAAAAAAATTAAACACCAACAGAATAAGTTTGTTTTTTAAGTATATTTAAGCAATGTAACTATTATGTATTTTCTTCTTTCATAAAGTTTTATAATTTAATTTAATTCTATTTAGACCTGTACAATGTTTCTAAATTGATTACTTCAAAACACCCTTCCATGTAACAGTAAAAATACTTCAATTTTAAAATATTTCGGCACATAGTTCTCTAAACCTGTTTCATTTAATTTTCTTTTATCAACTCTAAACGGGTTTTTAAAAAATGGAAAATGAGATGATATTACCATTTTAAATTCCTGATTCTTCTTGTGTGTTTTAAATTAATTACAGGGCACTGCCAGTTAATTTTTTTTCACTAGGGAACTATCCCCGAGCCTAAGAGGAGAAAAAAGAGAATAAAAGGAGCCTAAGGTGTAATTAAATAATTAGCCTTAACACCTTTAATTAGTTCTTTGTGTTTGAAGAATCGGCTAGAGAAAAGGCTTGTAGTCTTCCCTTCTCTCCTGTAGATAGAATTCATTAAGAACATTTACAGATTGAGTAACACCTTAAACCTTTATTTATTTATTTTTTTAAACTTAAATTTAAGATCTATAAAATATTATATCTATCATTGTGTACATTAAATTCAGTAATAATAACAATAATATTGACGACTTACTTCGTAGTAGTGCTAAGTACATTGAAACTAAATTTATGAAAATTACAATAAAGGTTCTCTCTTTTATGAAAATTGTATTTTTTCAATTAATTTTTTTACCGAACAGATTTAGATCAACTTTATGTTTAATTATTAGATTTTACAGTTACATCTGTTCATTCAAAAAATTAGTTTTAATGTTGTAAATTTCATAAAAGAGATAATTCTTATAAGAATCAGTTTTACATGAATATCATACATTATTCAGCAGTAATCGTCGCGATAAATACGAATAACTGTTTAAAAATAAATATATAAATTTTATTTAAATTTCAAAACTGCTAAATAATTTTAATTTAAACAATTTTTCTGCTAAACCATTTTTATCTAAAATTCTTATTGGCTAGATAATTTTTATCTGAACCTTTCATATGAAAAATAAATTTTTATCTAGCCTTCATTCATTAATTCATCTTCTGAGTAATTTTTATCTAAATCTCTTTTCTGCAACAAATTTAAATTATCATCATCTGATAAATATTTTTTATCTAAACCTCTCATCTGCTAAATAATTTTTTATCTGACTCTCTCATCTGCAAAATAATCTTTATTTAAGCCTTTCATCTGATAAATAATTTGTATCTAACTCTCTCATCTACAAAATAATTTTTATCTAAACCTTTCATCTACTAAATTATTTTTATCTAAACCTCTCATGGGCTAAATAATTTATATATAAACACTTTTTATGCTAAATAATTTTTAAATAAATCTATCATCTGCTAACTAGTTCTCATTTAAATCTATCATCTCTTATCATGTATTGATTATAGTAATTAATCCTCGTTGAACTCAGTTTTATAATGTCTTTGGCTAATCCAGCAGTTAATTGTGACTTATATTAGTGACATTGAAGTATTGATATGTACATAAACGGCAAATGTAAGAAGAACAAAAGCATATAACCGAAATTCTAAAATCGATAATTAAAAATCAATTTGTTAAATTATACAGAACTCAAGGAGCTAACTGGGGATACTTGAATCATAGAAGTCATTGGAATACGATTCAGTGCTGAAACTCTAATCTATGCTTCATTAATCTTCAAAGATATATGCCAAAGCTTTGAAGCTGAGCGGTGAACCATATGATTAATATATCTGGAGCACGCTAACGGTAAGAGATTAAGCTAATTAATTATATGTCACTGATTATGGTGACTCCGGGAGGGGGGAGAAAGGAAGAGCTTTATCTTCTTACAAAATCATTCTCAAATATGCATTTCAAAAATATTTGGCTCAAATAAATACAATAAATTTTTAGATTACCATTATTTATATACTGTTTCTTCTCAAATATATATTTCTGAAATGAATCCAGAAATTAAAGAAAGATAATTAAATAATGAATAAAAGTTAATAAATAAAGAATTAAAGTGTAATGGTTTGTGCAAGTGGTTATAGAACGATGTTGGACAAATAAGAAAAATTATTATTTTTTTTTTATGTATGTATGCTTCATCTGATAATTTAAAAATATAGATATATAGTTGTCCGTAAAAATTTAAATATAAGAAGATGGTCAGGGTTGCGGTCAAAAAAAGAACAATTAGTT
>NW_027105298.1:916755-921624 GCF_000696795.3 Halyomorpha halys
GCTCTTGGCATGGTTTCAAGTGTTCAGAATATATTGTTGATACATAAATTGAAGGATATTTCCTTTAGTTTCTACATCTATTATGAAATAAAAAATGCAATTTACTGTTTGATGATGCTAAAATAAATATAAAATATATACCTTACAAAACAAAAAGAAAATAATCTGAGCTCTGGCCTATAATAATTAAAAAAACTATACATTTAATGTCAAACAAAATTAACTAATTAAATTAAAACATTAAATATAATCGTCATATACATATATTATTTACATGACCACCATTTTCTATTTAGCTGCCTTCAGGGGTTACCTTAATTTCTGGACCACCTACATTCTAAATTTAATTTCATAAATTTATTAGGGGTTAAAATTTAGAAGAGGCGGTGATTGTTTTGATGTTGGGCAGTACTGCTACAACGTATTACTTACTGAAGCTTTTGTCATTCATTCTGTAAAAACAAAATTTTAAGAAGATACACACTTATTTCAACTCCAGAGACTTAAAATTTAACGAAATCCAGGGGGTTCAGAAAAAAAGGGGTTCAGAAATATATGAAATAACTAGATGAAAATTTTTACTTGTGCAATAAAAAAAAAATGTACAATTATAATTTAATTTTTTGAATTTTTCATATTCATATCATGGAATATGAAAAATTCAAAACATTATAGTTGAGTTGCTTTAGAAAAATTAGCTTAGTAATAGTAATTGTAAAATAACAGCTTCTTGGAAAAACAGAAAATGTTTTTCGACAAATACAAATTGACTTCACAATCATGGCTTGTCATATTCTGTTGTAAGCTATTGTAAGCTTAGCCATGAAATGGAGAAAATAGTCAACGTTTCAGCCCAATCCTGCGGACCATCGACAAGGCTAAAATACAACAATAATTTATAGGAATACATATTTTTTAAAAATCTAATAAATAATAAGAATGCAATTGAACATATTGATAACAAACAACTTTAATTGTTGTATCTAAATCACGTATCTTTTTTTAGTTTTACCTCTACTGTTTATGCACTTATTATTTATTATCAAGAAATGTTTTGTTTTATATTTATTTAATGTAATTTACTACTGTACAAGATAATGAATACAATAAGTAAATATGTGGAATGTTTCATTTACACTTGAAATCGTGGGAAGGAACCACCCATTGGTGGTTTTTCAAGCATTAATTTAAATTAGAAGGTCCCGTGGCCATCTTCTTTTCAAACGCATCCTCAGACTACTGGGTTAGGATGGGTAAGGAGTTTGGAATGAAAATACGCATATCTGTTTAGGGCCACATCTACAACAAAAGGGATATTAAGGTCTTTGTGGATGAGTTTATTTGTAACGTAATAAGGCGCATCAAGGGTTTTACGTAGGATTATGGATTGTAAGGATTGGATGCGGGAGGAATTGGATGGTTTATCAAAATGTATTATAATTTTTTGTAGTGAATAGGATGTTTAGTGCGTTTGCCAAGTAGGTGTTGTAGCAATCGAAATCTACAAGCAGTTTTTTGTCGTTTCAGTCTTGTATGTGCATTCCAAGTAAGTCTCTTGTCAAGATGGCGTCCTAAGTATCGAATATGTTCAACAGGCGTTAGTGGAATCATGAAATGTGAAAAGTTTCTCGTATTTCTTTCAAAATCAGTTTAATCACATACGATTAAACAAGTTTTGAAAAAGATTCATACAACACATAATAATCTGTAGGGGAAACAGTTCAACAATTTTTAAATATATATATAAATATAAAAAATGGATTTGGCAGGTTTTTGAATGGAACTACTGAAAAGTCTTTTTAAAAAATGATTCAATACTTAACGATCAAATGCCAAAAAAGGAAGAGTTTAGTTAACTTTGGAGATAAGGATTGGTATTATTGACAGAGGTCCGAGAGCCCTTCAACCGGATTACGACCTGATTGATGGTGCTAACAATTAACGCAACTGTTTTTTTAATTTACTAATTACCTCTCAGCTCATTGATCGCTAATGCTCCCATTAGATTAATCTGCTCATTAAGGTTAATGCGAGTGTATAGGTAATGTGTTGTTAAATCATTGAATGCAGTTTGGCTTGGCTTAAAGTAGTATTCAACATTATTCACCATCTACATAACAATAAAATAAAATAAAAATCTGTACCACCAAGAGCATACGGGTTCAGCTGCAGTACTTTGAAAGGTTTGT
Source organism: Halyomorpha halys (assembly GCF_000696795.3). Taxonomy (NCBI): domain Eukaryota; kingdom Metazoa; phylum Arthropoda; class Insecta; order Hemiptera; family Pentatomidae; genus Halyomorpha; species Halyomorpha halys. Next base: position 918,945 of record NW_027105298.1, read on the forward strand.
AAGTAATCTTACTAGTCCAATGGTTGTGCACTCGAATGCAAGATTTTTCCCCAATTAAGGGTACGCACATTATGAGGCCCGGAATGGTCCCGAACACACAGGGTTGACTCACAGCTACAGTGACCATATAAATAATTATTTCTCATAGCCGGAATCTTGGAGTTGTTCCTTCTTCGTTGAGTTGGAGTTGAACTTCTTCAAAAGTTCTCCTTACCACTGAGCTAAATTTGAAAATACTGGACGTAATAAAAATATAAAAATGACTATTTAATAACTAATAAAGAAAGCATTATAGCAAATTATTTGTATTTTTCTAATGAAATTCATAATGTCATGCTAATCCTATTTTAATCTTAACCTATCCTTCAGAGCTTTATTAAAATGAACAGTATATTACTGAATGCACAAAATAACATTTGACTGTTACAATGAAATTTGAGTGAAGCTGCCTAGTGCTATATTATAATAATATAAAGACATTACAATTGCATTATTATTTCCAAAAGGCAATTATAACGTATTAGTTTACTTAAAATTGTTTAATTTAGTTTACATAAGATAACACTTAGACTAGTTTACTCCTACCATAAATCTCGCATTAGATATTTATCTAATTCTCTATAATTCATTTAAATCTAAGCAATACCATGCTCATTCGTATAAACATTATAATTAACAAATATATAGTTATTAATTAATTATTAAAAAGTTTTAGTAGGGCTGCTTTTATATTTCAGTAATAATCTATTAATAGCAATAATCTGTTAGATAAGTTCTCTTTAAGTGTTTTCTCAACCTTTGGAATTCCGGATTAAAAAATGTTATTAGATATATTCTGCAGAATATTGGTATTTATTTGTATGATAATTCTTTTCCTCAATTTTTTATTTTGCTTTCAGATTTTCGACTTTGCATGTGCATTTTGAATAGTTTGGGGTTATATTTAAAAAAAAAAATCTTTTATTTGATTTATATTTTAATTGGTAACCCAACTGTGTAAATATCATTTTAATGTATGATTAAACATTCCTAATATATATTTTACAATTTTACGATAATGTTAGATTATGCTGTTAGGTATGTTTTATGTTGGAGGCTATCTCAATATTTTTTTTTGTTTTAATTCATATCAACACATTAATGATAATACGAGATTAAACAGATGGCTTCTCCAAAGTAACAATTAGGATCACTAGAAGCGTTTACTGTGGAATTAGGAGCGGAAAGGGCAAACAATAGGAGGGAATTAGCCCATAAACTGATCCTCAAAACAGGAATAGTCTCTCATTTAAATGTCACTCCGGGAGGACTGGAAAAAAAGGAATTGGTTCCTGGACGGTTTTGTAGTCCCAATTGCCTAATGGAAATTGCTCATTCAACGGATTAACCGAACCCCACCCAACAATTCTTTTCACCAATTTATTTCCAACTGTCAAATTGTTCTTGTCTTGTACGGGTAATTTTTACTAGAATAATATTTTCATTGATTAAGAATAAGAAATATCGTATAAAAAAAAAAAAATACGACTGTTCCATGTGATATACGTATAATGTTTAATTCGGGGGTTCCAAAAGTTGACTTAAAATATCAACCCTTTTATAGAGCTTCCCTAACAGATCTTACAGAATATTGCTATTAAGAGATTATTGCTAAAATATCAAACCCGCTGTATTAAGTTTATTTTAATTAATTACAATATTTTTGTTAATATGTCAGAAAGGAATATAAAATTAAAAATCGTAACTTATATGATAATATTAGATTATGAGACGGTACTCTATCTAAAAATAGAATGTATTGACTGTATAGGAGAATGGTACAATTTCGTAAAATTACTGACAGCTAATATTGTGTTAGTGCTGAGGAATTTACTAAATGATACACAACAAAATTGGAAGTACTACTCAAATTTTCAGATCTTAATCTCATTTAGCATGTTCTAGCTATGATTAAAAGATTACTCTGAGTTCTCAAACACAAACTACTCAAATGTCATTAATAAACTTGTTGTGGTAGAGGAATAGGGTAAATATTTTTTTAAAATTTATTTAATGTGATTTACAACTGTACAAATAATAAATACAATAAGTAAATATGCTGCATGTTTCATATACACTTGAAAATCTTGGGAAGGGACCACCCATTGGTGGTACTTCAAGCATTAATTTAAATTAGAAGGTCCCGTGGCAATCTTTTCAGGCTCCTCGGAGGATTATCAGGAATTGTTAAGAATTAATGGGTTAGGACGGGTAAGGAGTTTAAAATGAAAAGATGCATATCTGTTTTAGGCCAAATCTGCTACGAATGGGATGTTAAGGTCTTTGTGAATGAGTTTATTTGTAACGTAATAAGGAGTATCAAGGATTTTACATAGAATTGCGGATTGTAAGGATTGGATGCGGGAGGATTTTGATGGTTTGGCAGAGCCCCAGAGATCCATTCCATATGTCCAAATTGGTCTGATTATCGTAGTATATACTATTTTTTTGTAGTGAATGGGAAGTTTAGAGCGTTTGTCAAGTGCAATCGGAATCTAAGAGCAGTTTCTTGTCGTTTCAGTCTTGTGTGTGGATTCCAAGTAAGTCTCTTGTCAAGATGGAGTCCTAAGTATCGAATCTGCTCAACAGGTGGTTGGAATTTAGGGTAGGAAATAGCATTGCTCACCTTTCGTAGGTTTGA
>NW_027105298.1:921835-924914 GCF_000696795.3 Halyomorpha halys
GAAGACTCCCGTGCAGTACATTCCGCGCTCCAATGTGGAAGATATGACACCAACCACTCGATGACTCTGTTGTATGGTAGAATGGGATGTTCTAAATCCAAACTGGTGGTCAGGAATAACATGATAATTGTCAAGGATTGGATAAGGGTAAATATTAATTTCATTTTATTATAAGGTTTATATTTTTGAGGGTATTCATAGGATAGAGATACAATATTTAGGTAAAGTATTGTTAACAATTTTCAATATTTTTTATGTTTAAATTATATTTTTAGAGCTTAAGTATTCGATTTATTACAAAGTTTTTATTATAAAGTCTTTCAGCTTTTATTTTAATTAAATTAATTTATTCCAAAACTAATGTATAGAAAGCTCATAATTTATATCCAATTTTTTTTATTTTTAAACACTAATTGAAAGATAAAATATCTGAACTAAAAAGATTTATCAATTTTTGCCATTACTGTTCCTAAAAACTTTGATTCAGTTCGTTAAGATGAGTAGAAAATCATTTTCATTTTCCCTACTTATATCGTATTATTTAAATCATATTAATGACACTATTGGAGTCATAGGTAAAGTTTAATGCTCTCAAGATTTAGCCACAGGCTCTGGCTGACAAACAACTCCCCTGGGCTGTTAGTTTAGTTTCTAATTAATCAGCTCTATCAAACCAGTCAGTGATATAATTATCTTATTACCATTTGTCATTTGATAAGGCAAGGCACTCCGTAATGTAACTAAAAAAAATCAAATTAGAAAAAAATACTCATTATTGAGTAAAGTAATTCTGAAAATCTGCAATGAAATCAAATTAATAAAATAATACGTCAACATTACTAAAGTCTTTTATAATTTCATTTTATTATTATTATTTTTTTTAGATTCTTTTCAGTACATGATTTTTACTTACTGCAAAGAATTGTGAATATTCTTAGTTAAAGAGAACAGTTATCAAATTCTAGTAGATTTCTGAAAGAAAGCCATTGAAAATATCCCTATGAATATATTTGAGATAATATTTCAATGAATATTATAAAATAACAAACAATAATCAAAAGCCTATTTAAAGGCTATTTTTTAAAAAAATAATTGATATGGGTAAGAATTTTATTATTATTTATTCTAAATTATTCATTATTAGGTTTGACGTTTACTTTAATGTTAACTATGTTTAATTAACCCTAAAACAGAAATCACTACAAACTCCTTCAGAGCATAATGTTGACCCCAAATATAAATTATGAGCAATCTAGTTTGACAAAAATAGCCGAATCAATCGATTTTTTTATTTTAAAAAAATATCATTATTAGACCATGTTTAATCTATTATCTGACCCAAAACCTTCCTTACTGGACAAAAAATTAAAAAAGTCAAAGAAAACTTAGTCCAGACGTTAATAAATAAACAATGAAAGATGAAATCAGCTCTCAAATAGACGTTGAAGAATAAGTTTACATTCTGACAAATCCATTTGTGATTCAGATTATAAATAAAGATATTTTACTATTCATAGACTATCACAAAATATTGTTATAACATCACATTATTATTATATTTTGTATTGTACATAATAGTGTAAATATGATTAATGTTTTTTTAAATTGTTTTTTATTTTTATATTATTTCAAAATTTTACCCCTATTTTTTTATGTATATTGTTTGTTTATGTTCATTTTATTTATTTTTCTGTTTATATGCATATAGATATTTTATTTATTTATCTATATTTTTTTTAAATTTTGTTCATGTTTATCACTATTACTACTTATTGCCTTACTACTACTTATTAATTAAGGTTCTGGCAAATTTTATTGATAAATAAAAAAAATATATATGCCTTTTTATTCCAACTCCATTAGATATTATATTTATATTTTTACTACTTATATAATACCCCTACTTTATAATTAATATTAAAATATTAATAATATAGCTCAATGTAAAATTAATATAAGCACCGATTCATTATTACACCATTGGTACAACCATTGTTACGTTGGTTTGAGTTGAAATCATGTGAGAAAAATATTTTTTTGAAAATAACTTGTTGTTAACAATTATTGTATACTACCACCATTAATTATTTTCACTGTCGTTAGAATAGAAAATTGAGCAAACTGGCAGGGAACAATGTAACTGCCATAATTTGGTTCATGTCTTAAAACCATGTTCGCAGTGGAAATCTGTTGAGACCTAAAAACGGCTTTGAACGTGTTGTAGAAAAGTTTGACAAACTTTTTATGATTCGGGGCAAACTTTCTAAAAAGGAGTGAAAGGAACAAGGGATCAAATATCGAGGGGTCTCTAAAATCCAGTAACCTTCTCTGGGTTTCATACTTCCTCTTTCATCTGAAAAAAGAACATTGTATCAAAGTCTGGGGTATTCTGGTAGTACTTAGGATATTTAATGTGAAATTCATACATCTATATTGATTTCCTGTTACGAAGATTTATGCAAAATGGTTGCCGGATCTATAAAATTTAATATTTTTGCAGAGTTAAAATGTAACAAGATGCAATGGCATTCGATTGATGTTGAAATACCACAATGATGACGAATAAAATAAGTTATATATCAATCGAAGAAAGAAATCCTTTGTGCCAAAGTTCACAAAGATCCAGTATGACGACAAATGGTTTCGGGAAATGGGATAGCGTTCTTTTATGTCCCTTATTCTCGAATGCCACATTTGCAGGTTATTTATTCCTTCAAAAGATACATCAAACTTCTATAACCAAACTCTCATTGATTATTCCTCATCTCAATTTGTTTGTTTTATTATTAATTCAGTTACTAAATGTTTATAAACAATTATCAAAGTTATATGTCCAAAGACTCATTGATTAGTCATTAATATATTTGTTGCCCTCATCATTTATTCAGTTGCTAAATATTTATAAATGAAGAAACATGCCCGGTTTAATATGAATGCATAATGGTGTACTCCGTTGGAATATGAATAAATAAAATTTTGTTGATATGCTAAACGGCAAAATGATAATTGCTAGTCATCAAATTGTATTCCGTAGGCATTATTCAACGAAGTATTAATTACAAAGGATTAGTCAGCTCGT
>NW_027105298.1:925131-930464 GCF_000696795.3 Halyomorpha halys
GTTGATCTTATATTAATGCCACTAAAAAAATAAAGTGCTTTACAACATTACACTTTATTAGGTGTAAATTAAACTATATAAAAAATACAAATAATTTATACAGTCTGAAATAGTGTTCGCCTGTTTATCTAAAAAAATAGTTTATTGTAGAGAGAATGCCCTTATATAAGGAGAGAGAGAGAAATACTTTATTTATTTATCTATGCTGCCTAAATATATTAGGTTGCTATCTCACACAGCATACTTATCCGTAATCGGACATATATAAATCGGACATACATGGTATAATCATAAAAATTATATCTTCCAGCTGCATTTAAGGATAATTAAGCATATTTAATAATTAAAATTTATCTTCATCACTCGAATTCTTCTAAAACCTTGTTGAAAATATTTTACTGTTTCTAAATTAATAATAATAATAATTAATAAATTATTTATCAAGGGATGGAGATTCCTGAATATCTGTTTTGTGTAGTCCTGAAGGTCGCTCAGAAAAGGGGAATCAATACTGATTCATTTTTGAATTTCTTCATCCTTTTTTTTACAAGGAAATCTTATTTAGGAATGCCAGCTTTGAATAGTAACCTTGAAATATTGTCGATTCCTCCTGCTTTATAAATTGATAATTTTTCACAGTTCCAAATTCCTTCTTACTTTTGACTCATGTATTTCCAGTCAAATATTTTAGTATTAATTCAATTTATACTATCAATTTTCTTCACACTCAATTAATAACGAAATTATTATCTAATTTTATAATATGAATCTATGGAGCACTAAATATTTGACGCTTCTTCGAATTTCCAGTTTTCTGATATTTCCCTTCATGGCTATGAAGGCCCTACTGTTTTATGTATAGTTTTTAGTATATTTCGGTACACACCATGATTACATGTTCTTGTAATGCTTGCTATAGTTTTGTTTTTTTTCGGCCAAGACTCCCATTGGAGTCCTATACTGTCTAACCATGGTTGGGGGTCAAAGTTCTTCATTTTTTGGGAGCACCACTCAATGAAAAAGTCAACGCCCCAGGCCGGATTCGAACCGGCACCGCCAACAGACATCAAATTGGTAAGACTGTGTCTTAACCTCTGAACTATGGGCGGGCCCTTGCTTTAGTTGATCGTTTGACGGGATCGAACGCTTTTCTTAAGTCTATAAATATCATGTAAAGCACCTCGTACTCCTAGCTTTTCTTAAGTATTTTGTTAGTTATTTTCAAATGTTTAATTGAGGTTGAATTGAAGCTGCTGAAACCAGCTTGATTGATCATACGGATGATTTTCATAAATAGCTGGGATTAATCGGTTTTTAATAATTTTTACAAATATGGTATAGATTAAGGAAGAGAACGTAATAGGTTTATAATTGTCAATATCTTTGGGATCTCCCTTTTTATGTAGTACAATTATTTTACTAGAATAACACTGTGATAGTACAAAGCGTTCCTTTAGTAGTCTTGAGAGGTTTAACGTTCAAAGACAATTCTTCCCTAGGATAAGGACAACATGGGTAATTTCATCTGGGTCAGGTGCTTTCCCTTTTTTCAATTTTCTCACTACCTATGTTACCTCTTCTTCCAGAATTCTTTACTTAAACTATATTTTTCTTGTCGTTCATGTTAATAGAAGTATGTTATGATTATACCACGATTCAAAGAATTTGGTTATCATTATTTTTAATTCTTATGTATTGTTAATTTTTCCTGAATCATTTCTAAATTTGAGAATGTATTTACTTTTTAGTTTCGATAAATCCTTATTTATGCGCCTCGTGGAGCAAGAGGGCTGAAAAATTAATAAAATATCTCTAATTCTCTTTTATTCCCATTCCTTCATTTCACATCTAATCGTGTTCCAAACCATCTTTCTTTTTTTACACTGTTCAATATTTTCTTTAGAGATTTTTTTCGAACTCTATTTATTTATATCTTCTCTTCTATTGATCGTAATTGTGATGGTGTCTGAAAGTTTTTGGTTCTTTCGGTTTGCTGTTGGTTGAGGATATTTTTGTGTTATTTTTGCTTATTAATCATTAATAATAGCTTCCAGCAGGTCTTGATAACATTTTAATAATTTGACCCAAATAAATGAAAATGCTAACCAGTGAAACAAAGCTGGTGCGGTGCGTGAATCTCAGAACTTTTACTTATCAGCCTACGCTGAGCTTAAATCAATCCCCGCTCTTTTCAGATATTTCTAAATTATTCACTGTGTTGATACATTCCCGTACTGATTTTCTTAATGAATCTTTTTTAACTCCAATGTTAACAGCTTTCACTAAAGTATTATTATAAATATTCTACGTTGCAAAATTATTTTAAATTTTTTTTCTATCAGTATAGCAGATTAATTATTATTGAAGTATATTGAGGTAGTTAACTGTTAACTGAAAGAGCTGTTAGCAATAAGTATAAGACAGAATATTACATTTTTATGTTTAGCTTTATGGTTCTGCATGATCTTAATACTTCCACTTATTATATATTCCATTGGTACGTAAGTTAAACTTAATTTGGTGCTATGATTGTATATAGAAAACCAGGAAATAGAAATAAGACCCAAAACATATAGTTTATATTGGAAATTTCAAGTATCATTTCGGCAAAGTTTTTATACGACCGAACTGCTGGTCCTAAAGCTTTGATCTCTTATATTTGTTCTATTTTTGGGGGGGGGGGAGGAGAGGGGGAATTTATAGCAACATTTCATTTTTTAAGGTCTGGAAAATGCTTTTGCTAATTTTGTATTACTAATGCCTATTGTATTTATTATTTTATACATAACAGACATTCTCCATAGAATCACTGTTTTTGAAATACTTTAAGTATAATATTACCTTACTCTGATATATACACTCTCTTTGTTCATTGTTTTTCGTTTCCTTCCCTAGAATTCATAATTCTAACGAGTTCTTAGATGATGTGTCTTATAATTTAAATATTCTAAACTTCAATAGTGTGGATTTCATTGTTTTCAGTTGCTTATAATATGTGTTTTTAGCACCGAATAATCATCTTTATAACATTATAAATATAAATAGATTTATAACTAAAATCATTAATCATAATACTGATTGTACCTATTTATTTATATTAGGAAGTTTGACAAATTCAGATTCAATCCACACAACATCAACATCCAAACAATTTCAAGTATCGCAGAGTGGTATTAATATTCAACGATAGTTATTAACATTCATTTTTAAAAATGTTTTATTTTATTTTGCATTATTATTATTTTAACATCATTTTTCCTACATATTTTCTCAATATACGTTGCTTTTTCACTGATCGATCATTCAAAGTAAACCATAATGGTTCCTATTCATTCCTCTGTTCTCAGTCCGCTCATATCTTTGGTCCCATCGACACAGTCTATACATCTGACATCCCAATCAGTCCTAACAGTATCCTCACCACTTACGCCGATGACACATCCGTGATCAAAGTGAATCATAACTCTTTAAATGCATCCCAAACTCTCCAATTACATAATGACTACCCCTGAAGAATGGTGTCAAAATCGGAGGATCAAAATAAATCCCAACAAATCACCATTACCCTTCGTCGTATACCTACTGACTGCCCTACAGTATTCTTTAATAATGTTGTTCCTACTGCTGTAGAACAGATCTGCTACCTTGGACTACATCTGGACAAAAGACTTGCCTAGAACTCTTACCTGACTGAAAAGACAGGAAACGTCGATTTCGACTAGTACAGCACTTATTAGACCAACGGTTTAATCATCCAATTCATTACAAGAGACTGATCTACATGGCAATAATAAGGCCTATTTGGACATACGGAGTTGAGCTTTGGGGCTCCCCTAAACCTTTCATGATATACTTCATTCACTTGTTTCTAACATTGCTGCTTCTCTAGGCCCCCGAGGCGCCTAAAAAGACGATGGGCTCAAGACCTTCAAGTGTAGAAATATTATTAGAGTGCTAATAATTGGTAGTTTTTATGTCAATATAGTTGTAAATAGCAATAAATAAATTTTTAAAACATTCTTTTGAATACTCAAGTTACTAATTCATTTATATATTTAAAATTTCTTCTTTACAACTTATCCTAACATATTAAGATAACCTACTGAAGACCCGGAACACACTTCAGCCAAAATTAATCCACTTAGACATTAGTAGGCCAGGGATCTAATTAGAGAATTACAAACTTATACTCGGGCGGGCTGATGGACTACCTCTAGTTTCCTCTAACTTTAATCTCATGTTGTTCCCTCTTAACTTCAAAAAGGTTGATTAATTTATTCAACAATTTTCCTTCTTAATTAAAAAAAAAGACAAAAAAGTGTGAGTAGAAGAGATCCGTCACTAAGGTCTGCACGGAGAGAAACATTATTAGGTTATGATTGCTAGATTAGTTCTTATTATTTGGAACTGATTTATTTATGCATAATGGTGATGAGGAACGGTAAAGTTAGGTAGACGTTTATAAAAAAAAATTAGGTCTCTTCTTTTTCTCCCTCATTTATTTTCTCCCCATGGATCGGGTTGTTGTTCTACTAGATCCAAAAAGAAGAAACTTCCGAAACCGAGAAACTTGCATCTACCATTCTTGCACGAAGGTGCTGCAATGTTGATTGTCTTTTTCTAGCAGCTTACAACGGTAAGCAGCTCCCCGGGCCGTGAGATATGGCTAATATTTCTTAATCACGCCAATATAAACAGTGAAAAATGTATATTTATCATTAAAAATTAAGTTATTGTAGATAGGGAGGAAAGGAAAAAAATCGTTATTATAGGAGAACATTCGTGATACACTTACAATATAACTCGTCAATCTCTTAAATAATAAGGTGTGTATCGTTTTACCTTTTTCTTTGAATATTCTGAATGAAAAGAGTTACAAAAATTACTTCAGTTACGAGAGTCAAGTCTTTTTGTTGGTTTCCTCCAACGTGTCTAGTAAGTTGGTTTAACAGGGGAATTTTCCTGAAGATTTTTCTTTCTTCTAGAAGAAATTGTGATGAATATATTGCAAATCTCTAGGAATAGATGTTTTTTTGGTCTGATTAACATAATTTTTTACAAACTATTTTTTTAATATATAATTTCTAACCGAACAAAAGAAGAAATTGTATTTATTTATTTATTAAAAGTTACAAAATCTAGTATTAAGTCATTGTGGTAAAAAACAAAACAAAAGGTAATGAAGTTATTACCTTATTTTTATTTTTTTTTATAAACTTAAGCTCATAATACCAAATTAAAAAATCACGTAAATATTTTTTGTTTTCGGCTCCGAAGTGGCCTTGGCAAGTACCCTCGGGCACGTGTTTAATACTTTTTGGCCTTCTATCACA
>NW_027105298.1:930514-930991 GCF_000696795.3 Halyomorpha halys
AAAAAATCACGTAAATATTTTTTGTTTTCGGCTCCGAAGTGGCCTTGGCAAGTACCCTCGGGCACGTGTTTAATACTTTTTGGCCTTCTATCACAAAAAAATATTTTCAACGCTTATTACACGGACATGTAGTGCTTGTTTTAAAGGATCCAGTCGCGATTCGTAATCCGGTGTGATGGACTGTATCCGGGATATCGAGCAGTTGAGAATAGGCTAAGCCATGGATGAATGCGCAGAAGTCTATTTTTGAACGTATTAATACCTGATAAAGTTGAAGTACACTTGTTTTATCGCCACTTCAGTAAAAACGGCTAATTAAGCAAAAAATGTTGAGTTTTTTAGTACAGTTCGTTTTCCGCATCGACTCTTAATCTTCCCAAGTTAGTCACGTATCGAATGTTAAGGCTTAAATTCAATTATAAGAGATTGTACTGAAATAGAGGAATTTTGTATTTTCAACAGAAATTAACAGTATAT
>NW_027105298.1:931041-931490 GCF_000696795.3 Halyomorpha halys
AGAATTTTATTTTTCATTTAACCATGTTCATCTTTCATTTATACAGTCCACTTCAACCCAACCAGCAAACCAAAAATGAAGTGTGTCCGGCAATTAAGTTGAGGACATGCTTCATACAAAGTTATTACCTTATGTCTATTTTTTTTATAAACTTAAGCTCATAATACAATCAACAATCTTTTGTTCTTATTATACAATAAAAACAATTCAATTTGTATATAATAACTATTAAATACACGTAGAGCAAAGGGGGATTACGATAACATAACCAAATTAAAAAAATCACGTAAATATTTTTTGTTTTCGGCTCCGAAGTGGCCTTGGCAAGTACCCTCGGGCACGTGTTTAATACTTTTCGACCTTCTATCACAAAAAAATATTTTCAACGCTTATTACACGGACATGTAGTGCTTGTTTTAAAGGATCCAGTCGCGATTCGTAATCCGGTG
>NW_027105298.1:937154-937887 GCF_000696795.3 Halyomorpha halys
CAAATTTATTCCAATTCATTTTTAGCCAGAACAAGAGAGTTTTCCACCGAATAAAAATATACTTCCAGTTTTTATGTGTATGTTATTCCACTTAAAAATTTGCGTAAGATTAATTATTTTAATTTCCCGGTAGAGTAAAAACATTTGAATAAAACCTAAATTAGTGAAACATTGGTATAATCACCGCTACCTGCAACATTCAGGTACATACTTGTAAGAAGGTAAATTATTTATACATATTCTGTAATCGATTAGTATTTTTATTATTTTTAATTCAAGGAATGAAAATGTTTTAACTCTGTAACATTCTAATGATAAGAAAACATTGAAATAAATGGTGAAAATAAAAAGTAATTATTTTTTTCCAACAATACTGCTGATATTGCGTGAGCGTATGATTTCCATATAACGAAAGGCCTCGTCTGTTCCAGGCAATGTTAATGGCAGGATTAAAAATTTTCAGAGATGTTTGCGGCTGTTTTCCAAACGTCAATTGGTTTTGGGTTAATTAATATCGTGCCCATGAGGATCAGAGCAAACGTCACTTCTCTCAGCGTTTTTCCAAAATGACTCCATCTACCGTATCCCTCGTCCTTTAACTTTTTTATTATCACATATTGTTCGTATCCTATCTTCGTGTCTCGTGCATATCGTACACTCTCTAACTTGCGTTGTGTCATGATCATACTCGTACATATAGCCGTATTTTATACTCTACTATAAATAGTTATAC
>NW_027105298.1:938308-943670 GCF_000696795.3 Halyomorpha halys
AAATATGTGACAAATTTTATATGTTAAGGCACCTTCAGCCGTTATCCATCTAACTCCATCCCTACGTTATCCTTCCTTCAAATTGTTGCCTCTAGATCATTTCTTATCAGTCACAACTCAACTAAGCTATAGCAGGTTTACATAATTCGCCATGATACAAAGCTCACTATGGAGTTTTCATCTCAAGAAAGTCCATTGTATTGGAGGACTTATTAATATCATTGTCAATGTATGAATCCCACAAATCAGTATCGAGGAAAACCACAATTACTTAAATGTGAGAAATAATATTAATAAGGATATTGAATGCATAAAATTTGTTGTTGTAAAAATAATTATAAAACAAGACATTGAAAATAAAGGTTTGTAGACATTTTCAACTGAAAAGTGAAAAAAAGTCTTCATGATTCTAGTTTATTAAGTGGCATAAAATAATAATGACGTTGAAAATTCAAGATTAATTAATTACGTTAATATTTCAATTCTGAAGATATCGAAATGAGTTTAACAGGGTCTTTTATTACTTCGTAATGATTAATGATGAATTTATTAGATATTAAATATTATCTGAAAATCAAAGATTTTACTGCTGATTGGTGAGTATTAGTGATTGGTGAGACTTTAAAGCAACGTGAATTTAGAATTTAATCTAGATTAAAGCAACGTTTTCTCCAGGCATTTGTTTTCATTTGGCAGTTGTTTGTTGTAAACATCGGGTTGGTGGTGAGAATCATTTGGACCTTGAAAACACAGCATATACTAGGTGTTGCTTTTGCTAGGAAAGTCGACTTTGTCAAATCTGAATGTTAAACAGCAAAAGCGCCTGGTGAAATTACAGAAGTAGGCCCACTGCTATTTCCTCTGCCATTTTTTTAAGAGATCTATTTGGCCGTGAGAACTATTTGGGCCGATTTATATTAAAAACCTTTTATATATGATCATGGGTTAAATCTTGACCCTTACTTTCCTGGTCATTGGTAACAAACAAATAAACTATCCATAAAAACTAAAATAATAAAGAGTAATATAATTTTCCCGTATAATGAATGTTTCAAAATTGGACATCGTTTTCCCATCAGCTTATCTAATTGTTGACATTGTTCTCTGAACAAATATTATCTGTAATAATAAATTAACAACACCCCTAATTTAACATCCTAATTGGCATCCAATCTATTTTGTTCTGAAATAATATATAGTATGTCATGTTCCACTTTAATTAATTTATTATAGCCTGTTTGTGTTTTATATGGCTTCTTCAACAATAAGGACTCATAATTAATTTAAAATTGTATTAAAAAGATATTTGGTTAAGGGTAATTTTAAAATTTCATTATTTAAAAATAACAATGTTATCATATAGTTAGTATTAATCTTAGTCGTGCCTACAACATTAATTAGAGTTATGGTGAGGTTCCGCTGTGAGGGAGATGTATCACGCTTTAAGATTGATGGCTTTAGGGGTCTTTACAACCATGAGTCAGAGTATTATTTCCACACACCTCATATCTAGACATGTATGTATATATGCGATAACTGTCTCTTACGGTTTCACACACCTTACAAGTTAGGCTTGATGCACGTGTGGAACGTTTTAGTCTCAGTGAGAGTTGCACACAATTGTTTTAAGAACCAAATAGCAATTGAATATTTGTTTAACATCGGTTACAAAATAAATTTCGTTTTAAAAACCCAACACAACTTACACCGCAACAATTTTAAAGATTTTTATCTTCATGTTCTTTTATTTTTGTTCTTTTATGGTTAGCTACACACTGGCAACATTAGTCGATGTTCAATTTCCTGGAAACTTAATTTTTGACCGTACATGTTCATTATTGTTTTTTTTATACTGGTGATTAAAAGGTTTCTTTTGCTTTTACTGTAACAATTTTGTCGTGCTTATATCAAAATATTGCTAGTACATCAAATTAATTATAGAAGCACTTAAATTATGTCCTACGTTCTCTGAGACAATAATAAAAGAATATAAAGATAAAAAAAATTGTTTAAGGAGTTTAGAGGAACGTGGTTATACTCGAGGATAAGGAGAAAATAGAAGCAGGTTGGCAAATACTTATTTATCCAAAACGTTTTTATATTTGTTTATTTATTGACATTTACAACTGTGCATAAAATACAAGTAAATTTGAAGTAAGATCATAATGATATGATACAGCATGTAGAGAAACTATCCCTTGGTAGAACTCTAAAAACATTTTATAATATAAGGTCACGAGGCCATCTTCTTTTCTGGTGCCTCGGGGGATTGCCAGGAATAGAAGATGAAGCAAGGTTAGAAACCCCCAAAAAAGGCTTGGGTGGTTAGGGAGTGTATAATGGAAGGAAAGATATCGGGTTCGGGCTATATCGGTTACCCAAGGAGTATTTAGGTCTTTATGGATGATTTTATCTGTAGCAAAGCAAGGATCATTGTGGATTTTACGAAGGATTTTGGATTTTAAGGAATGAATACGAGAGGAATTCGAAAGTTTTGTGGAGCCCCAAGGCTCAACTCCGTATGTCCAGATGGGCCTTATTATTGTCATGTAGATCAGTGTTTTGTAATGATTTGGAAGTTTAGACCGTTTGTCTAGTAAGTTCTGTAATAGTCGGAATCGACGAGCAGTTTCCTGTCTTTTCAGTCTTGTGTGAGGATTCCAGGTTAGTCGTTTGTCAAGGTGTAGTCCAAGATAACGAATCTATTCTACAGGGTTTCTCTTACTTAAAATAAAAACACAAACGGATACAGTCCCAACGAAATCCATTTTGAAGTCAATATTAAGCAACTATTCAGTTGGCATTGGGAGCTCGGAACAGCAGCTGACAACTTTTAACCAACAAGATTTTTTAATCATCGAGAATAAAGTTGCTAGTGTGCGCATAGCCTATAAATACTTTGATGGGTAGCGAAATATTAATCTAATCCGGTCCCCTAGATTCCAGGAGCGTTCCCTCCCCATTATCTGTACCCTCCAGTCAGCGGCTTTTGGGCCAACATTGTCACCTTCCGCCTTCAGCGGACCCGACCTACTCCCTTATAACGCCATATGGCAAAGGAAGGGTATTTTATACGTCCATATATATTTTAAAATATTCCTGTAAATATTCATTAAAATCCAATGTGTTGGAGTTTTCAGTTACCTTAACTGAATAATCGCCTATTTTCGGGTTCACAGGAGGAGGAGGGCATAAGATTGAAAAACATACAAGATACCAATATTTCAATTATGCCAAAAATTCTACTGTTCACATACAGACTCACACATGTGGCTTTTTTTTTATTAATCGTCTTATATGTATTTATTTCTATTATATAAATTTTAATTGGTCTTAGAGTTTGTTTTTTTTTTCTGCTTAACCAGTTTGAATTTTACAGAAACAAAACATATTGATAAAAAAAATCAATGTTTTTATTAAAATAAGTTGTACCCATAAAATCCTATATCTGGAATTTAATTTATATAGAAGGAGTCCTCTGAATTGCTTTAGACTGACTGCACCCCTTGGAAATGTGGATTTCATTTGTGAGTTCTGTAGGTTTTCTAAACGACTGCTGGTTGGTGCTGATATGGCTGAGGGATGTTTGCTCCCACCTCCTGCATCAACTAGTTAAGGACATTACCATATTATCTGTTCCTAGCGGCCTTATTCTCCAGGTAGCTACCTCGGGCTTGAATGATAATTCCATCTTTTGTTCTCATTTGTTCCGTCTATTGACCAATTTGCCAGGGTTTATCTTGTATTGCCTCTCAAGGTGTGAATAGACAACTTGGCAAATATTTAGTTTGTTACTCATTTCATTGAACATTGTAAAAGTTGATGGAATATTTGTAAACTATTTTTTTAATTTTTTTTTTAATTTAGTCACATAAAAAATAAGTTATTAAATAACTTAGTTATTATTGTAAAAAAAAGAGTATGTAATGTCTGTGTACAAATTTTTAGGTGTACCCGGTTCATATGAATGGGATGAACTAAATCCATTTACGAGGTTTGTAATGACACTATTTGTAGACTACATAGAAAATATGTAGTATACAAAATATCTTCTTTTCTTCCATTATCGATTTTTTTTCTTTTTCCCTGGCTCTACAGTTCTAGCCCTGTACACACATTAGACATGAATTTTAACTAATAAAACAGGAGTAACGGCCTGGTTGCAGCAGGATATTCCCTCCACCTCTATTTACCGACAGAGGCCGAAGATGCAAACTTCTTCAGGGGTAGCTAATATTTAGAACTACCTTGGTAAATGAAACAAGAGGCATGCTTTACTTGTAAGGGATTTGCGCAGAAATTACAATTGTACTTTTTATAATGCTGTGTTTCTGGCTAGAAGCGTTTGTACGGTTGATGAAGGTTCCAGAAACAGCATTTATTGTGTAATTTTATTTCTATTTCTATCAGTACTATGGGGATCGACCTGCAAATCAAGGAAATATATTACCTATTTATTTAAACCAAGAACTAGATACTACTGACCCTCTTGCGACAGTATGCTAGAAAAAGTTGTGTATTATTAATTATTAAATTTCCTTTCCAATGGCGTCGTGTTCACTGATTTACTAAGCTATGCCAAATCGAGTCGGGTTAACATTATACTATATTTACAAATAAAATATGATTGACTTAACATAGAGGATGAACAGGTTAACAGCTTCATAACAAATATTTGAGAAAAACGGAGTCAACCATACTTATTATATTGATTCTAATATCTAATTAATTTCCCATTCAAAACAATAACTTAGTAGTACTACTCATCTTATGTGTTGGTGATTTTGGCTTTCTGGGCTTCGCTGGGCTCCTACTCATCAGACTTGCTGCGGTGGTCCCCGGTTTTCTCTTCCCTCTTGTTTTACGACCTCTTCTAGAAACCCTCTTTAATAAATTGTTAATTACTGCACGTTAGTTACGGATAGAAAATAAATAACATAATATTTAAATAATATGCTGTGATGCCTCAATCCTTAATGTATTCCACTTCCGATTTTCAGCCATCATTTTAAGACTATACATACAACCCATTTAAGTTAAAAACAAATTGAATTACATTAGAGCAAGAAATAAAACGAACTATATAAATACGAATGGATAGGAGTGGAGGAAGGATTGGAGTATACAGAATTTCATGCAGACAATGCATTCTATATATATTGATTGCAACCTCCATATAGCAAAACATAGCTACATAGAGGTTGGCGTAGAGTTCTGTGCTTCAATTTTTTTTTCTTAAACGATTTTAAATTTGAGTTTTGTTTTTATGCTCTATTTGTTGTGATATTCATTTATACTGTAGGTAGACTTCTCATGAAATGGTACGGACTGTCTCTTACGGTTTCACCCTCCTTACAAGTTA
>NW_027105298.1:946066-949426 GCF_000696795.3 Halyomorpha halys
GTTCATTGCACCAAAGTTCATTCAATCTATTTCATTCCTCTGATTATATGCCTCTTTACGTGTCCCGTTCCAATTACGACATTCTGCTTTGGATTTATCCGCTGATTTTTTTTTTCACTATCAGTACTAATAGAACCAAAAATATGAAGACAGTTATAGTTACTAGGCACTTAATCTCGAAGGCTTACGATTTTACAGAATCAGTGACAGGCTACAGGCATATTCAGTTAGTTCCAATGAACTTTGCCCCTCCCCCCCTTCCCTTGGAGCAAACTGCTCTAACTTGAAGCGTCATCTAAGAAGCTTCTTAGGAGTTGCCTCGAATACTCGATTAGGATTCTCAACTTGTTTATCTGACGATAACGAACATTGATTCCGCAATCCTGTCTCGCTTCATTGAAACTAACAGCCAGCGGCGAGGGCTGCTCAAGGATAGTTTGCTCGAGAACAGTTTTGTCACCCAACAAGTTGTAATGGAAACCTGGTAATTTGATCTTGTTTAAACAGTAGATCGGAAAATGTTATTATTTTCTTGTGTTTTCATGACTAACGGATATACTGGAATAATATATTATGAAAAGAAGGTGGTACTTAAGTAATATAATTTTGCAACTTATTAAAGACTGGGAAGATGAAGTGGCTATATTCCCTTCGGGTACATCTCATATTAGTGCTCATTTTAACTTTGAAAAATAATCTATCTTTTCATGGCCAGGTTCGATTAGGTTTATATCAGTTCCGAATCCTGGGCAGAACCATACAAACATGCAACATAAGATGTTTTATTTATTTGTTTGTTTTTGTTAAAGGCGTACAACCTTTTGGTCATCAACGCCTCTGAAATGCTATACTTATAAAGCTACACTCACATGCACACCATTCCAACGTCAAATAAAAAAAGTACATCATGACTTTACTACTCTTTTGATTTCTTTTAACTTATTCGGAGATATTTCATTCCACATGACCTGCCATCTTTCCGATATTGTTATTTTAAGAGTTCTGATATGGTAAAAACGTCAGTACCTCAACCACTTGCTTTATTTAAACAAAAATACTTATTGTTAAAACTTTTAAAAAAAATGTTTACCACTTGCTTTTTTAAAAAAAAAATGTGAAGCGTCTACTCTGACTTTATTAAATAAATTATACTGGAAGTTATAAAAAAAATAAGTGTGTGCTACAAATGTATCTAATAGTGCTAGTGCGGTGAAAATCATTTATACTTTGACATTCATCAAAAATATAAGATTTTTGTTTTCTATCATTATAGGTGTTTTTGTATAGATTTCGCGTTATTATCTAATATAGGAGGACTTGCTTGGATAATTAAATTTTCGTATGTTTTGTATATTTCATTCTTTTATGTTTACGAATATTGAGTTGAGGTCTCACGGCATCTATTATCTACCTTAATACCTACCTCTCTATGTATACAAAGGATAAATGTATACATAGAATATTCTAGGAAGGAATAAATCAGTCTTTAAGTTGAACTCATATCATTTCTCTTTTTTAAAAAGTTTTAAGAGCAACAAAGCATATATATATGGGTTTTATTTTAAAACTAGATATGGCGTAATGCCAAAACAAGGAGGCTTGTGTTTTATTTATTATTTTCAAGCATTTATTTTTCTTTCCTTTTTTTTTTTCGTGGCAGTTTCCTTCGCCATTTTTATGGGTAGGATGGATGCTAGATTGTTATCTTTTAATTAAAGTCGGGGAATGGCAATATGAGGCAGTTTTAAATGTTGCAGTAATTCAGCTCCTCTTATCTTAGCTAATGGAATAAACCTCCACTGTCACTATTTGTCTGTCGCCACCAAATAGCTTATGTTGGTATTTATTTTAATCTTAAAAGTGGATTCATTCCTTGCTTCACTTGACTTCTTTGAATAGATTATTTTTTTGTAATATTTATGTACAAATGCGTAAACAGTATATCTCCAGTTCCTTTCCATAATAGTTTGGTTTGCCATGGTCTACTTCAGTAAATTAGTTTAATATTTATTTTATTTAACCGTAACAGATTGGCTCGGTCTTGGTTTTATATTTATAAGTTGTATTTGTTTTTTTTGCAATTTTCTGTAGCGATGTAATAGAATAATTATCATAAAGTAAGTTCTGATAACAATAAATCCATTTAAAAAAGTATCCTCTTTAAGCTCTTTTTTATTGAAATACAATAAAATTGCGAATTATAGTGGCCCAAAGAATGTAAAAAAAAACTTAAAAAAATTAAAATAGATATAGTAGTGGATTTATATGACAGCTCTCTAGTTTTGTAGTGAAGAATGCCCTCCCCCCTCTTAAAAGCACCCTGCCCGCCTATGCTCCGCCCATGTAGTTCTCCGTTAATTTTGTTTAAAAAAAAAAATAAAAGTAGCTTTCCGATCTTTAAAGGCAAAACTATACCAAATTGACATATTTTTTACATAATTTATTACAAAGCAGTTGATTTGATGGCTCTCATATTCCTTCAAGAACTAGATCATTTTTTCGACTCATCCATCGTAGCATGTATCATATATATATTTATATAATATTGCTATAAATAATATCATATTATATCTAAGCTACAACAATGTTTATAAAAATGTGAAAACAAAAAAAATTAACTATAACAATCATGGCATTAAAGTATATCACACATCTACAATAAAAGATAATTGGTTTTTTTTATTCAATCGAATTTTCAAAAATTGGCTTTAAATGTGTTGTATCAGTTCGTGGTTTGTTAATATTTCTTGGAATGTATGGAATCATCAAGCTCAGCAAATTGGTTGTCATGAGTATGTTGTGGCAAGGGTCTCTGTACTAAGTGGCATATCGGGTGTTTATACAATGTCCCTACAATAACGTAGCTTGTATTCATGCATTTGGTATCTCCATCAAATCATATATCATGATACGAGTCGAATCCATCTGTTCTAATATCTTTCTTCAATTAACAAATTTTTAGTGTATTTTTACTAAGAACGCTGTTTGTAATGATTACATAAATCTGATGTTTTAAATTTTGAAAGTTTTTCGTATTTTTTTTTTAATTAAATGCTTTATTCAACTTAAACTTTGCGTGCAATTAGAGTTACTTGTTGTATTTCAGAAAAAGATTTATTGAAAAATACGATAGGATTATAAAATGCCTTAATACTAAAAACGTAAACAAAGTGGTTATTTACATGTTTAGAATCATCATTTCTAGGAATAACTCGTTTTATTAATTTGCATTTCATTCAGTCATATAAATCAGACTCTATTCTAGCTAATAGAACACATTTACAGATATACATAAACTAAATACAAAAAAATTATAAATAAACAGAACAAAAATCAGTAAATAACAGTAAAATAACATCT
>NW_027105298.1:951019-952222 GCF_000696795.3 Halyomorpha halys
GATATAATTATCCATAATAGACCTCTGGGCCACTGCTGTTTCAAACTGCGGTGAGGATTGTAGGCATGGGCAAGGATTGCGTGTGGTAGGGGATCAGGATAATGAATGATTTTCTTGTGTAATGTGGTGAATTTGGATTTTATAAGATCTGAGGCATGGGATATTAAAATTATGATGTAGGGTATTGTTGGTTACATATCTTAGACTATTGTCTCTTGTTTGAAGAATTTGGAATTAAAAAGATTGAATACCTTTAATATAAGAGTTTTTAACCGTTCCCCACAGTTCTAGTGCATAAGTGCAGATAAGCTTTATCACAATGTTGTATAGTAAGTTGTTGTCTAGTGAAAGATCTGGATTCTTATATTTAGCAGTCAATATAATTGTCCAAATCGTCCAAGTTCTTTTCTTTTAAGTCTAGAATGTTGATTGCACGTTAAACTCATAAATCTTGTAATTATCTTCATTTATTACATTTCTTTTTACTTATTAGAAAGATTGCTTGAAGGTTACTTTATTAAGGATGTAGGTACTCTCTTTCAAGTTCCATTCCAAGATAGGATTTCTAGAACTCCGTTGCCGTTACATTAGGAAAATAAGGTAAAAGTAGGGGAGTTTGGCTAAATATTTTCCCAGAGCCGGAAGGGTTAATATTGAAATACTACCTGACACCCGGGGGAAATCAGGTGTAGATAATAAATATGCAAGACTACTGCTCTGCTATTACCTAGCCAGCCAGCCAGCCCCACCTTCTCTTAGGGCCGGAGCCTTAAGTCCATCTCTCGGCTGGTTAAATCTTATATTAGCCCAGCTAAATGTGATTTAGAGAATTCTATCTTTGAATAAATGAAGTAATTATTCTTCCTTTGCTTCCTGTTTAGTCTTTGAAAAAGAGACGAATTTCATTTCTAGCTTTTTTTTTCTTTTTTTTTAAATACTCTGCTCCTATATTTAATTAAATAAAAAATGTATAAAACAGCTAATGACACTACAAATATTAATTAAAAATTTATACATATTTGTTTTAATCTCTTCTTTCATTGGCGCGACAGACCGCGGAGGTCCCAGACCTTGTGCGATGTACTTAAGAAATACATCGCGCGTTTCCTGACGTGGTTTTCATAGGTTTGTTCCCTCACTCCCACGCCGTGTACGAGTATTGCATGAGTATTGCATAGTTTTTTGCTTAAAAAAATCCCGGGT
>NW_027105298.1:952732-957777 GCF_000696795.3 Halyomorpha halys
ATTATATATTTATATTTTGAGAAAGAAAACTTCCTCCTGACCTTCATCTACATGTTTTTATATAAAGTTATTAGTCATCGTTCTGCTTATTGAAGGTTTTTAATTGCTACTTCAATATTTTCCAATCTACATTTATTCTTCTTTAATTGGATCTAATCCCATTTGATTCTATTCGTTATCTTTTAATGGTAATCTCCTCATTGGTCCACCTGGATGTTGCGTAGTGTTTAATATCAATTTTAATTATATAACTACAATACAAATCGAAAACATTCAGTTGTTGTTATTTTCATATTGTATAATAACTATTATGAATTGACACAAAAAGTTAATTAACAAAATAATAGTAACAGACATGATAACTGATTACTTCGAAATTAATAAATAAAAAATAGTAAAATACATGTTTTTACAAAAAAAGGGTAACTAATAAAATTAGAAATAAGCTTTTAAAACATAAATATGAACATGAACATTTAATGTTTAATTATAAATTTGAAAAACTGTTGGCCATCATGAAATATAACCATAAAAATAAAACAAACAAAATTTAATTTATAAAATATACTATGAGCAATGTAAGGCTATTATACAGATGTAGTATCAATTTTTTAAAACCTGAATGTATGATTTCTACTTTTTCTTTTTTATATTTCCATAAAAACCTGAAGAAATGTTAATTACATAGCAATAAAAAGTACAAACTATCGTAAACAATCATGATTTTTACTTTCAATTAAATAAGAACGTTAATGATCAGTTATTAGCTGACCGTGGATTTATGTAAAGAGTAGAAGGTTGGGATGCGGTCAGTGAAGAACCCAAAAAAGTAAAAACGTATTTATTAATGCCAACGTTTCGAACATAATTTGAAATCTTCATCAGAGCCAAGAACAAAAAATAACCAATGAATAAAATAATTTACAGAATGATTAGGAAAGAAGAAAACAATCAACATTATAGATACATAAATACATAGTTTTATTTTGTAAACATGTTTACTATAACACATAAACATATATATGTATTTCATTGTGTACATATATTTACTAACTAGATTTTCATTTGTATTTTATTGTTTGTTCTTTCTTCTTACTTAATTTAAATATTAGTCTTCCCATACATCCTTCTTATAGTACTTAAACTATTCGTGTCTGTCAATACTATTTATGTATCCATAATGTTAGTTTTTTTTTCTAATCATGATTTCTTATTTATTGGTTGTGTTCTTGTTTCTTGTTCTTAGTTGTGATGATCCCTTGAATTCTGGCCGAAACGTTGGCAGTAATAAATAAGTTTTTACTTTTTTGGGTTCTTCACTGACCACACCCCAACTCTTCAAATACAAAAACTAATTAGGACTCGGAAGATAACACAATTAAAAAATGTTTAGAATCAATTTACCTTACTAAAAATATTCAAACTGAAATGAAATGTTTTGGTTTATTGTACAGGTAGATTCGAGAGTAATAAAATAAAATTTACTTAAAATAAATAACATTTATTAATAATTTATTAACATTGAAAAATGAATAACTGTCCAATCCCGTACTACCAGGTCCCATTTATCTCACATCTACCCTCCATCTCACCGAATTAATAAATAAAGCGTTTTATACCCGAGCTCCATATCTCTGGAACTCCATTCCCTCTAACATACGTCATGTACCAACCCTTTCCTCGTTTAAATCCCTTATATTTCACTACCTTTTGCTTCACCAATCTGACCCACTATTAATTATATTTATATATTTTTTCTCTCTTTATATAAGTCATAATTAAGTGTGGTCATACTGTTTTATGGCCAATGAATGTTATTATAAAATTAAAATTGCCTTAGTAAATGTTCTAAAGGGACCTGGTCCCAGAATAATAAACTATTTTTTTCATTTCAACATTCATAATTTGGCTAAAAAAGAAATTGGTATGGTAGAGTGAAATATGAGGTATACTCTTGCATGTATGATCCATCAGTTTTGAATTTTGAACAGAACGATTTCTCAAAGTATTTTGAATTTTTTGTTAATACTGTTGTTTACAATTATCTGGTTCCGTACTTTAATTAAAGATCCACTAAAGTCAATTCTCAAGGTAAGTACTTGTTGGGCACTAATTCGGAAAGTGTAGTTCGCAAACCAGACGGCCTCGAACAATACGTGGTGCGCCCAAAGTAAATGCTTGTAGAAGATTAGAGGGATAACAGTCGATGAACATATTTACTTTCCAAGGGATTTCTTTTGTAAGGGAATGAGCAACTAGATGGAATCTCTTTATTAAATGCTATATAATACGTGTAGCAAGTGCTTACCTTCAGACGGGGCCGTTTGGTTTTTATGACGACATAACTCCTAGATTGCCACCATATGTGGATGCTACCATGGGTCCAGAGACAGTTCTTCAGCTTATTTGGTGCTTTTGTGTTAAAAAAAAAATCCTTCACCTATTAACTGTCATTGCTGCTATCTAAGGTTTACTACACTATGTAGCAGTGTAAAGGAGACGAAAATAAATAAGACAACTATAATGACCATAGAAAGCATGAAGGTTCAAGGAAAGACATAGATGGTAATGATGATGGTTTAAAATAGAATAATGTAATCTCATTAAATAATTTATTATTTACCTTTTTTACTGTAGTACGATTACTACTTGTAATTACGTATAAAGTATGGTGTAAACACCAGGTTCCAATCCGATGATAACGTACATAATGGTCAATTAGCCCAGAATAGGTGTAGCCCCGAGCATATTGCTCATATTGGAAAATAAACGTGTATATTTAATTTTCATAGTATTTCATCTGTTTTGTTTATTCCTTTAAACTTTTGATGTTGATATTGTCGCTATCCTTCTTTTACCACCTCACCTATGATCAATACAGTTTTACTTTAGGCTCCTCTCAACGTTAAGTGTTTTTCTTCTAACGTGACATACTTTTTTTCCCTTGAGTATTTTTCTTCTACGTTTCTTTTTTATAAATCATGAGTCGAAGCAAGAATATCTTTTACGAAATCTGGGTTCTTCAGCCCCTGATGCAAGACCTACAATTTACGATTTCAATTTCAAATCGCATAAAAATTCATTTCTTTTTCGGCTCGCACACAACGGGAAAATTCAAAATTCACGTATTTTTTTTTTAGCAATCTGAAAATAATTATTCTTAATGCAATTAATAGGTGTCACATACGGCGATCATCTTGTATTTATGACCTGATAAAAACCGAACTAAAGACAGACATTAGTTACTTCAGTATTATGAAGTTTAGAATAAAGATTCTACTCTCATAAAAAATAATATTGAACAACATATTTAAATGAACAATAAAAAGAATGATTAGAAGAATACTAAAAGCTATTCTGGGTCAAGAAGCTATGTCATGGCAACTGTTTATCAGCGCAGTTTCGCAAATTCAACAATGCTTATCAAATATTTATAGAGTTGAAATCTCATAACATTACATAAGAACATGTTGGAATTATGGTGTTACTAAAATGACCACATTATGTATAATTTATTTTTCAGTAATCTACGTATCAGGTTCCCTAATCTATTTTAAAATCTAAGAGAAGCGACGCTACCAATACATTACTGGGTGGGTGGAAGGGACGGATCTGAAGGGCTTAGAGACGGTCCTGTACAAATAGGCCCAACCCGTCCCAAATCGATCCAGTCATTACTGACCTCTTTGTCGGCCCTAATTCGAAGGGTAAGCCCTATCTTAAAGCGACTCTAGGGTCAGGGGGTCCTCGTATCCTGTCCGAAAGGGCAAAAGATATCCTCCCTCTTTCTTTGATACATCTAGTTTTTTTGTTTTTTTTCTTTCAGGTCCCTATAATGAAACAGCCCTTTCAAGGACATGCATCAAAGGAAAAATATTTTGTTTCACTTGCAGATAAGCCAACATAATTTAATTTGAAAAAACAAAAAAACTTAAATAGCAAATCTGAGTTTTAAAGAAATATTGTCTCAGAGAGAGGCTCACTATGTATTTGTCCTGAATCTATGAACTCATAATTTTAGTAAAACAATGTTCGGCTGTGTCGAAGAATATTAAATTATGATTGAAAAAAAATATATACATGTCTTCCATATTCTCTAAAACAAAGTAGTTTAGCATAATGAACAGTTTTAGCTGAGCTATTTTCTTCTCTTATTAGCAAATGAATACACTTACTAAACAATATAAAAATAACGTTGGGTTTATTTTTTGAAAACAATAAAACAGAATATAAAATGGTAAATTGAATATTTATTTATATTTTATTTAATTTATTTCGAACTTCAGATTGTACTGATGAAACATATATTGTTTTCAAACCAAAGCAAACTGAAATGCAACAGGGTTTGGAGAGGGAAAAAATATATACCTTTATAAGAAAAATATGCCATGAATGTATGAAAGGTAGCGTGAGATGAAAGTAGATGGCGCGGAATGTTTGGAATGATGGTCACCATCAAGATTTCGGAATAAATCATCTGTGAAATAGAACAAGTGGTGGGAGTCTTGAGGGGAATACTCCAACCAACATATTGCTCTCGGCCTTTGCAACTCATAAAGCTCATAAAGGTCGAAAGGGAGGGAGGAAAGGAAAGGGTTGAGAGAGGAAGGGAATACTTTACCAATAAGACATGACAGTGTACCTTTATTGTCGTTCCCTTTGTGACCATTTGATATCAACAACAGTTGCTTTTTCCTAAATCGGATAATTCATTCGCGACATGTAACTTACTAATAATAATTTATTTATTATCTTTAAAACAATTTTGATCCTTTTTCTCTCAACTTATTCTTTTTAAACTTCCGACGTTTCGACCACTTAGGTCATTTTCAAGGATTTTGTTTGGAGTTTGCAAATGAAAATAGTAGTAAGAAAAGTGGTTAATGAAAGTTTTAAATTTGGGAAGTAAATGTTCCTTATGTAACCGATCTAGCCCGAACCCGATATTATTCCTTCCATAATAAACTACCTAACCACCCAAACCTACTCGTTTCTAACCTTGCTTCCTCTTCCATTCCTGGCAATCCTCCAAGGCGCCTGAAAAG
>NW_027105298.1:957893-965594 GCF_000696795.3 Halyomorpha halys
GAATTTTATAGAAGAATTTATAGGACAAAGGCAATTAGCCGGCATTTAAAGAATTTTAAAGGAAAAAAATGAAAACAAAATAAGGAATCCTTGAAAATGACCTAAGTGGTCGAAACGTCGGAAGTTTAAAAAGAATATAGTTGAGAGAAAAAGGATCAAAATTGTTTTAAAGAAACTAAACCACTCTCAAACAAGTATATTAATAAAAAATAAATCTAAATTTATTTATTAGTTTATGGGGCAACCCCGTACAGCCTGTGAAATACATGAAATAGATAATAATAGTAGTAATTTTACATAAATTATGTGTTAAAGATCGTTTATATAAAATAATAACAAAGAATATACCCAAGCTGGGCTATCAACATTCGTTAGAATAAAACAGTAAGACATAAACATCACTTCATATTTAATAATATTTAAAAACAAAAAAAAATCTATACCTCCTATTGGAACGATAGGTGTCCAGCTCTAAGCAAAAGGTTTTGGGTTTCATATATAGAAAACAGTTTAAGGTCCAATCTTGGGGGTACAGATAGAAATTCATACAACTGATTTCGACTAATACCCCTTACCTTCGGCATGTATCGGATTCGGTTCTCACGATACACGTAGCAATTCATCAGATAATGGAAACACTCCTCCTGGGCCGTTCCATCACAAGCTGGACAATGCTTCTGTGGGTTCAAAGTATATTTGTGTGGACCGACATTTTAATTAATTGCATATTTACCGAAAAGTCGTAGTTGGAAAATTATTTTCAGTGAGTTATAGGGCAACTGATTTTTAGGTAGCTTTGAGGAGAATCCGTTTTAATGAAGACCCTACCGTACCACGGGTTATAGGTCGATTCTCGTAATAACAAGAGGTCTTTATCCTTGACAAATTCCCTATTTCTATCCAAGATCTCCCGCATTCTAATTTTGATACTTACTGGGTCATTAAGTAGTATCGGGTAAAACGTTCCGAAGCACTTCAATATTTTCCTTATCTGCGTTATCCAGTTATATTACAAACTCAAACGGTTGCGGATGTGAGAGGAAGGGAATACTTGGGAATACTTTTCCAATAAGACATGACAGGGTACATTTATTGTCATTCCCTATGAGAATATTTGATATTAACAACAGTTACTTTTTCTTAAAGCGGTTAATTCATTTGAGGTAACAAAGATGTTCTCACATGTAACCTATTATCAACTAGTAATAACTTTGTATCAACAATAGCTTGTAAATTATATTAGTTAATAATGAACAATATTTATTGTTCATTTCATTTCATGATTATAAAACATCATATTACTCATGATAGTTTTACTCTTAAATAGTTACATACTATATGGTTAAAAGTGCATAACAAAAAATGAAAGAATATAAAATAATTTTTTAAATAATATTTATTGAAATCTGGCTCTGGCCATTATAACCGCGAATTTTGATCTATCCTTAGTTATATATTTATCATTTATACTTGCCAACGCTCAGCGGAGAAGGGGGTGAGTTAAAGGAAAATAATTTTTAAAAAAAATATGTATAATCACCAAAAGGGAAAAAAGATTTGTCTTGAAAACAATGAAGAATAAATCGCTCCGTAGGCGCCAAGTTATTTTTTCCTTGAAAATAATGAAAACCCCGAAACAATACGCCCACAATATATCCTTATATAAATAATAATCGAATTATAACAACTGGCAAATACCTTTACATGCAGATAATAGAAAACCTAGGGGTGTTACCTTCCACCTGTTGAATTATCGAACTATTAAGTAAACATAACAAAAAAAAAAAAAATAGGTAAAATTAACAAGTTGAAAGCAGTATACATGCATAAGAATGATCAGAAGAACTATTTGTACAAAAGTTTAATGATAAGAAGAAATATGTGTACACAGAATGAAAAAGGAAAGAAAAAAATTCATATCAATTAATAAAGGAATGAGAACTTATAGGTTGACTTAACTTTAATTTAAATGATTAACCTTATCAAATATAATTTATATTACTGCACAAAGGAATATAAAAGTGATATTAAAATAAAATTTAGTTCGAACCCCACGTAGTCTTTGGGTGTACTCCTGGCAGAACACAAGGTTGTCCGATATTTCCTTCACCAGATTTATAGAGATATAATCTCTATTGATGTAATGCCACAACTCTCCTATCCAGGACATGCTGAAGATTCCCCTTACAAAACCAAAGCACACTCGTCTAAACATATTGCTCGTGTTTTTGTTTTTCCCCATAATCCCTTTTGTCTACGCAGATATCGCCAGTGTTTTTTATCTTACCATGGCAATCGTAACACCATGTCGGCAATTTATGGAACATTGGGAGCCTTTTTGAATGATTTCATTTGTAAAAACTAAGGTGGATTAAGGATTTTGAATTTAAAGGATTGTGTAAGAGCGGAATTCGGAATTGAAGATAATTTCAAGTAAGTGTTGTGATCGTCGGAATTGACGAGCAGTTTCCTGTCTTTGTGAAATGAGGATTTCAAGTCAGTCGTTTAAAATTATTTCTATATTATAGATAAACATGAAATTGCTATTTCCGTTCTGCAAGTGTAGAAGCAATGAAAGAGTGTTCATAACAATGTGGGATTAAGTGCCCTATTTTTGGTGGTGAATTCATTTGATTGGTTAGCTCTGAAAATTTTTGATAAGTTACAAAATTGTTGCTATCCATTTATTATTAAAAGTGGCACATATAAAAATTTTTAAAAAATATGGCATTTTTAAAGTTCTTAATTATAGTTTATGTGGTATAAGTGACATTTTTACTTGTTCAAAATAGGGTTTCAATGCGGGATAGAAATGCGCCTCAACTTCTTAATGTGGATATTTATACCATATTAGTGATTATGTGGTATAAACTAACATAAATAAATAAAGAAAAATAGGTTTATTTTATTAAAAAATATTTACAAAAATAAATACATAATTTATATGTATGTTATATGAATAGAACGATAAAATGATCATATTTTTCTCATAATCTTGATCATTTTCGTTTTATTTAAATTTATTTAGGCCTATCCTATGTATAAATTGCATTTTCGGATATACATTAACGGAGAAGTGGTTTCGACACACCTTCCATGGCAGTACACACCCAATAGGACAATTGAATTTCATATCGCCGTTTTCGAAGTTTGTAGTACACGTTTCTAAAAACTTAATAGTTAATATATTCACTCTCCTTATACTTTAGTTTGCTATGAGAAAAGAGTTTATATCTTGTAACCACATGTAATATTTACTGCAACACTTCTTAAAAAGAATAGTTTGAAATAATGGAACCAACAAAACAGAACAAAGTTTTAGTAGGTGCTTGCTGGATGTGTTCAGCAAACCTACTATTAATTTCGAATCAGCATTTAATGAATCAGTAGTGAAATGAAAAAAAAAAAAAAACCATTTAAAAAAAGATTCTGATTTTCTAAAAAATCTATAAGTATATTATTCATAAATATAGTTGAATACCTCTCTAATAGAGCGACTGAAAATTGAAATAATAAAATTATAGTTGATAAAAATGTAATAAAGTTCAGAAAAATATTAATTAATAAAATATAAATTAATAATTAATAAAATTAAAAATAAATCTACAAAGCTTTTATTTCTACAAATATTCTTGATTGATGTTTTTTTTAGGTTTATGTCAATCTACAATTTATAAAATTGAAGTACAGAAATATTATCTTCATATAGTAATAATGACGAAATGATAAACCAAATACTTTATTTCGAAATAAGAGTGGTTAAACAGAAAAAAAATGCCCATTTATATTTGTTTTTTGTGGTAATAGCTAAGGGTTTCTTGAGAATTGTATGCATTTTTTTTTACTTCAGAGTCGTCATTAGGGGTTGGATAGGGTTACATCCCCTTAAAAATTAATACTTTCTTGTCCTATAGGATAAGGGGAATCCTAAGCCCTCTCCCTGTAGATCCAGCAATGGATTATTTTGATATCAATTTTGATCAGGCTTATAGTAGTAAGGAATACTTAAGAGTATTATGCCTATAAAAGTAAGGCATTTAGGCTGGATAATTCTAATTAAAAAATTATCATTATTTACACTAATTAGTTCTCGTTATTGAGTCAAATAATGAAAATAAATTTTTATCATTATTTATATTTTAGGTAAAATTTATGAATTAAATTAAATTTGATTGTTTGCAATATTATTATTAAATTTGTATTTATCCTTCAAATATCTTTGGCTTATAATTATTACCTCTATACAATGTCCTCTGAGGCTGGAGACGGAGGAGGTTCGTTATGGGATCTGATATAAGAACCTCATGAGTATTTTAGAGCTTTATTTAGCTTCGGGGGTTTCGGCTGTTCTCTCCGAGTCCTCCTGTTTTGTCCAACCCCTAAAAATATATCTCTTTCATGATATCTCTGCCATGGATTTAAATCAAAATTAAAGCATAATATTGTTTCATTTGTATATTTACGCTTTGAACATTTCGTGAATCCTTCGTCTCACTTCTCAGTAAATAATCTGTCTTATAATTATAGGGCGAGTCACATATTCAAATTATAGAAAACTCTGATTGAAGTATGATCAACTATTCAGTAACTCAGCCATTGGCCATATTTCATTATGTGTTGTTCTATATTTTAAAATGTTACTCACCCGATAGTTAAGGAGATATAGCTTTTTATTTAAGTCTAAGATGATGTGGACAAAACGCTTTTTTTTTTTTTTTCTTTTTCTTTTTAGGCATCTTTTGGATATTTTTTAATTATCCAAAATATGTAAAATCACTTTGTGGTTGGTCTATTCTGAGTTGCCAGTATAATAATAATAATAGCACGGCCGACGAGGGTGCCTTACAAGAAAAGACGTTAGGCTTGTCCGTGATCCAATAATGTGGATTCTAGAACAAAAATCCTGTTTTGGAAAGTAACAATGGATCTCAAGAGGTTCTTCTTCTCGTACCGGTATGAAATTATTTCTTTAAAAGATTAAAATCTTATCTACCTTAATACAAAGTTTTCATAAAATATTTATTGAGCACTTTACGTTCAGTAGTTCCCGACATACAGTTTATAAAAAAGTAAACATTTATTTCCAAATAATTTAACATCTACTCATCACGATGATACTCATTAGAACCTACATCATGGTATATTAATTAATCTTTAACTCTTGTTCTTGTAGGCATCTACTAAATATTTATACAGATAAATAAATAGCTAACAAAACTACTCAATAGCTAAACAAACAACTCATTACAGGAATAATAATTAGCAATATCACCTTTTCTTCCTATCTACAATAGAATCATATGCAATATTATAACTAATACATCCATTATATGGAATAGGGTTATATCTACTACAATATTGTAGTAGATCCTATCTACTACAATAATACTACTGCAGATTAGATGTGGAAGGAAACTTTGGACTGAAATAATTGGATCCGTGAGATGCTATTTTGAATTTATCCTCCACAGAATGGTGTTTCTTGTGTATTAGTTACCAAATCATAGAAGTCTGCGGACCGTTAAACCAGAAATGGAAATTTGCGCGGCCAACCCACCT
The DNA here is from genome assembly GCF_000696795.3 of Halyomorpha halys. Taxonomy (NCBI): domain Eukaryota; kingdom Metazoa; phylum Arthropoda; class Insecta; order Hemiptera; family Pentatomidae; genus Halyomorpha; species Halyomorpha halys. The sequence goes on from NW_027105298.1 coordinate 963,453, forward strand.
CACGACGAAAAAAGGGAATATTTGAAAGTTAGGTTAATTGCTTAAAATTGTATTTTGAATTACTTTTATTGTCCATTTGCTTGTAAAATCTTTTCAGGTGGCACACAAGCATCAAGAATAATTACGAATCAGTACTAACAATAAATCGTCACAAATATATGTGTTGCTGGGCCTCCCCCCTCCCCTCGCGTCTTACCCTAAGACTCTCGAAGCCCACCTATGGTCCGCGGACTTGGAACCACTAGATTTATGGTGCTTACGAACTTATAGAAAAAGTAATCAATAATAATAATTGAAGTTTATATTATATAAACATGACATCTTAATGTAATGATAAGATGACAAAAAGAATTATTCATTTCTAGGAACTAAAAATATCGTTTTCAGAAAATTGATTATAATATGGGTATTTTCTTCATTGACTAAAAAAAAAAAATGTACGAACAAATGTAATTACACCGATCTATGCTCATTCAACAAAGTTCAGCGTTATAAAAATACTTCTATCAAGATTGTATATAAAAAAAAAGTTACACAAACATCTTCTCTGCTCTATACAAACACTCATTGTATTAATCAACAATATCGTATTGAGTGAATTGTAAGCCTGTGTTCAAAATATTTTAATTTTTTTTTCTAATAACTACTGACTATTCCTTATTACAATAAACTTCCCGATCTGTATCAACTGCCTAAACAACTAACCAAATTCCTGTTTGAATATTTTAATTAGTAAATTAAATATAGCTATTTTAATTTGAATTTAAAGAGACTTCAATCAAATTTTGAAGGAAGAAACTATGAAAAATCCTATAAAAATAAATATTTGCATTTGTTGATGACCTTTCATGTTACAGTTGCTCTTTTAAATCTCTAGGTTCTGTTGGTAATTAAAAATAATAATATAGGAACTTAGGATAAAAGAATATGAGAGAAATGATGATTCCTTATAAATCTTGACATCCAAAATGAAATTTAAGTTAAGAGACAAAGATTTTAGAGAGTGTGAAATTTAAATTAAAACATATTGTACATGCTGGTCATTGTGGATATTTTGCATGGTGCGTAGTTGAGAATAGAGATTTTCCAAATAAATTTAATTTGCATTGATTGAATAAAATAAATAATAACACTTTATGACTTAGCTTTCGAAAAGTAAAATAATAATTTTTATAAATTTCATTCCTACGTTTTCTAGAGATATGTTATTTTAAAATTCTCTTTCACTGCTTATTTATGATTGGGTATTTTTGGATATTTTTAGATTCACATACATCGAAGAACTAGTGATTAACTCCAGCTCAATCTCAGACACGCAAGGATCGTCCTTTATGCACAAATATATCATTGTCCAAAAAATCTTGGTTTGAAAACTTTACAATTCATTTCATCGCAACTCAGTCAAATTGACTATTAAAATTTTGTGATGTCCTGCAATAACCAAGAACTCATAAAACAAGAATACATTACGTGTAATCAGCACATCTTGGTATGAACTTTTGAATTCATAATTCTCCGCTTTTTATTGTTAATTAACAGCTACAAACTTTTTCATCGTTGAGTTCATGCAATGGCTAGTGCGAGATACAATTAAATTTTTTAATGGTTGTTTCTAGCTTCCTTTGTGAACTGAATGGATAAAATTTTATTTTATAAACAATATGTAATGTGTTGTTTAAATTACATGACTAATGTTAATAACCCATTCATAATTGGTTGGTACTACATTTCATAGTACATGTTTCATGTTTTGAAAAAACGATTTATAGAAATGAGTAATATCCATTCCCTTAAGAATGAGAACAAACAATAAATGTAATAATAAACAGGAAATAAATAATAATTACATTTGCATTTCAATCAAATTTTGAAGAAAAAAAATATGAAAAATCCTATCTCAATTTATTCTATCTAGCTCAATCTCAGACACGCAAGGATCGCCCTTTATGCATATATCATTGCCAAAACAATCTTGGTTTGAAAACTTTGCAATCCATTTCATCGCAACTCAGTCAAATTGACTATTAAAATTTTGTGATGTCCTGCAATAACCAAGAACTCATAAAACAAGAATACATTACGTGTAATCAGCACATCTTGGTATGAACTTTTGAATTCATAATTCTCCGCTTTTTATTGTTA